>NW_017306370.1:1179138-1189443 GCF_000935625.1 Nanorana parkeri | reverse complement strand
CACTTTTACAATGAAGAGAGATGTTGATTGGTTTCCATGGGCAACTGCTCCAGATTCTGGCTGCTCCAGTTTTGTAAATCCCCCTCACTGTATATGCATAAACCCAGCCACACCACCACAGGGGCAGATGCACAATAGCCGCAGATACAGCCCATGATATCAGTCATAAGGTGACCAAATAGAAGAAGTATATATATTTCCATTGCACACCAGACCAGATGTATGTGGCCTGTTTCAGTAGTGGGGTGCTGTAGGGATGTGTACACGGCGCCATAAGAACTGAAGCAAAATGTATAGATGGCCAGCATATCTTAGCTCAGCAAAGTTATGCCCGGAGCAAAAGATAACATAAAAAATAAGCGGAGGGCAAGCATGACAAGGTGAATAGGGGAGACAAAATGCAAGGAGTTAATGGGTTCGGCTTCAGGACTTAGTTTACTTAAACGACTGGCCAGGTCAAAAGGTTAGGTGGAGCTTTAGTGAGGGTCTGAGTGGGTGGGGTTCCATCTTCATCATATGGTGACTGATGGACGAGGAGCAAACTCCTGCCCACCCACCCCTTTTGTTTTCAAAGGTTGCACCGTGGACATTTTCATTAGTTACGAGGCGGTTGGATTCTTTGGAGGCCGTCAAAATTAAGTGATGGTGGTTAATGTTTGGGGACCTGTCTTGGTATGGTGTCATCTATTCATTGGAAGTGGCTGCGGTCAGTTGCTGGTTGTCCCCGGGATGGTGTGTTGCGGCTGGAGGCCTAACATGTTTTTGGTACTGCCGCAGAGAACGGATTCAGAAAAAGGTGTGGCCTTCAAAGACCTGCAACCTATTTTATCTGATGTTGAAGTTTGATTATAGAGTAATGTCATATTGAAATATTTAAAAAAAGGACGCAAAGGCCAATTTTAAAGCCATATTGGAGTGTGGTCTCTTTATTACTTTCTAGGGACTGCGTGGTGGGCCTAGTGGTCTCTATTAGAACAATATTGAGGATATCTATTCTACCTTAGTTAGGTAAAACCACCTTGTATTGTGACAAAAAGAGAATGCAGGGTTTCAAGACGTGCACAGGGTACCTTCATCAGACAAATTGGTAACTTTGCTTGATGAAGGAGCCCAGTGCAGGTCTCGAAAGAGGATGTGTTTGCTTCACCAAATCATAAAAATAGAAATGAACTCTTACTTGACTTCAAATGTGTTTCATCCAAGGTTTTTCAAGTGAGGTAATCCCAGACACAACATGGTGTCTAACTGTTTGGGGCATTGTGGGTGTTTCGCATAATTACAGGAAAACGATAAATAGTCACTTGCACTCCAATTTCATACTAAGTCAATTCCTTTATTGACTATAGTATTGTCACAATTAAAGCAACGTTCCGGAACCAAGTGGTCCCTTCTTCAGGCAATCAAAAAGTGATCACCAACAATACGAGTGCAAATATATACATATCAGTGACTATTTATCGATTTCATGGTACTGGCGGAGGCATCTGCTGTCTCTGCGGCACCCACGCGACCTTCGAGTTTGTTCCCAGTCAGGAGTGCGATGGGACGTATCTTGGATCACATGAGTACAGATCACAGACTCTGAATTGTAGCTGTTACATAAAAAAAAAATGTCTCCTTTAAGACCAGTAATTAACAACCACCAAACAGGAAGCAAAACCTGCTTGTGTAATGAACAGATATATCTGCTACCATGTCCATGTGCATTGTAATTACAACTTGTGTACAGAATTATGTATTTAATGCAGATTAATTCTATTAGGGTCATAACTTCCACATGTATATCTTAAAACATTAAACACCCTATAATTCCCCTTTAAAGCAGATCCAGGCCATGATAATAAGATACAAAATGAGTAGCCTATTTAAAGATAAAATAACTAAGCCAGCTCTTTAGTCTGCCACTAGATGTCCTTAGTCTGATGGCCAACATCATCCAACTTCCCATCGTCCACATCGTCCTGCACCTATCCCAGCCTGTGAGTGGACAGTGAAATGAGAAGCAGCACAGCATTTACTTGCAGTTTTTTTTTTTTTTAAGTTGGTGGCATGGTCTCTTTAAGAAGCCCGGCTTCCTAAATGGCCGGAAAGCTGGCTCCATGCTCCCTCGTCACTTGTGACGAGGGAGCATGGAGCCGGCATCCCGGTCAATCAGGAAGCCAGGCAGTGTGTAATGACTCGCTGCCTGGCTTCCTAATTGGTCGGGAAGCTGGCCAATCAGGAAGCCGGGAGCTGTGTAATGACGTGGCGCCCGGCTTTCTGATTGACCGGGAAGCCGGCTTCATGCTTCCTCGTCACCTCATGACGAGGGAGCATGGAGCTGGCCAGCCGGCCAATCAGGAAGCCACGTCATTAAACAGCGCCCAGCTTCCTGATTGGCCAGAAAGCCGGCTCCATGCTTTCTCGTCACCTAGTGACAATAAGCACGGGGACGGCTTCCCTGCTAATTGGGAAGCCTTGGTGGCGAGTCTGTACAGGCTGCCAGGCTTCCCAGCTAATCAGAATGCCAGGTGGCGAGTCATTACATGCCGCCTGGCTTCCTGAATGGGACTTCTGGCATCGGTATTCGGTATCAGCGAGTACTGGGGAAAAAATATCGGTACTTGTACTCGATACCGAAATATCGGTATTGGTGCATCCCTAGAAAGAGTTTGAGAGTTGAATACTACTTTAAGGATATTGGTTATTCCCATTAAGCGTGTGTGTGCGCAACACTCATCATTGCTGGAGCCTCCAGAGTGCGGATCTGCTGTTTAAGCGTGTTCAGTTCTTGGCTTTTTGAACATTGTAAATGTCATATATTCTATGGGAATTTTCCATGTTTGCAGAGGCACAGAGTTGTTGGACAGAGCTGTTGAATGCAACACCTAACAACATTCTCCATGTCCTCCTATTAGTGCTAACAAGGAGAAGAATGTCTAGCTTCAGCTCGGTTAATTTGCAGTCGTGTTGCAGGGTGCAGACAGCCATGACATTGTGCAGACAGATAGCGTGCACTTTGCAGTATTTTAGGGCAAAATGCTCTAACTACAAGAGGAATTATGTGACTGTCTATCTACACTGTAACATTAATGAGAGATACTATCTATGGGGGTGTAAGTTTTCTAGGCCCTGAATGTATTACTGCTGTCAAACTGCAGTTTCATGTCAGTGTCCGCCTTCTCCCTGCGGCCATTGTGGCATTATGCAATCGCCCAAAACTGTTAATGTGCATTTCCAAGATCACATTTCATGTCATTGGAATAGCAGTTTTAAGCAAGTGCTTGTTAAGTCGAGGGGGAGATGAAGAGGCTGTATTACTACCTTAATCCCTGCTTTGACAGGCTTCAGCGCTTTCCTCTCTGATGTGCCGGGCTGTGGGTCATACCTCAGCATCATCATGTACAATGCAGGGCTATTAGTCCTGTATTGTATGTAAAGTAGGGAATGGAAGTGCCTTAGAAGGAAGGCTTCAAAGGACTAGGTAGGAATGGAGGAAGCCTGCCAGAGCAAGGAACAGGGTAAATATTATTCCTTATCCCTCTACACCTAGTCTTAAAGGAGAACTACGAGGTGAGTGATTTCCACTCACCTCATAGTTAGAGCCGACCTGTGACAAAGAAGCTTTTACAGGTCGGCTCTATCGATCGTGAAGTGAGCGAACACATAACATCGCTCACTCTCCGATCATCTCCCTGCGGTGACTGCCAGCCACCGCTCCCCACAGGGATACCCCCCTCCCTGATCCTCCAGCGCTGACTTGAGGAACGGACATTGGAGGGGGCGGGCACAGCTGGCTCAGCCTCTAGATAGGTAGCTGGGTGGAGCATGACAGTATTATCGGGATCTGTCCGGGCTGCGGAGCTCTCAGATAATTGCTGGTAATAGCCTGCAATATACTGAGCTTTGGGTCACTGGAGGAGGTTAGTATATGTCCTCCCATGACCTAAAGAGAACTATGGGGAAAAGCACTTACCACATAGTTCTCTTTTAATCAGCATTTTTATGGGGGGGTCCCACACTGAAAGGGAAGTGTTTTTTTTTTTTTCTTGTGTTCAGAGTTGGCCTTTAAGCACATGCGTTCCAATTGCTTGAACTAGAAATGGGACATCAGTTAGGCAAACAGACATAAAACAATAAAAAATAAAATGACTCTTTTAATGGATTATTGTTTATAGGCTATGCAATTAAAGGATATATATTGAGAGAGTAAAATGTACTCTTCCCAATACTGCAGATGTCACATGTCGGCTCAATAGATCGAGATCTTAATGCTCACAAACCACTGATTACTTTGCTCACTGTCTTCTCCTTGCGGAGAGCAGTGATCGTCAGTTACCGTTCCCCACAGGGATTCCCTTCCATCTCCTCTCTGTTCCTCCAGCGCTCATTGGAGGGACAGATGGGGAAGGGGGTGGGCACAGCTGGTTCTGGCTCTAGAGAGACAGAGCCAGCTGTCAATCAGGCAGCAGGGTGGATCACGACAATATTGTCGGGATCTTTCCTAGCTGCAGGGCGGCTCTGCACTACACTAGTTGCTGACTTTGGGTCACAAGAGGACATTAGTATGTTCCCTGAACACACTGTCCAGTACAATATCACAAGAGAGATCTCAGTCTCAAACAGTCATCCATCTACTAGCCTGAGGAAGTGAGGAGGGGAGGACCAGTGTAGTGTGTTGCCTTGCCATGTCTTTGTGGAGACACACCGCTTACTAGCACACAGAAGGGGGGCTCCATAGGACCTTGCAAGGTAAGAAGCCGCCCTAAAACAGGATATCAGGACCAGTGCTCAGGGGACCAGCTGATTCTGTAGGAAGCTAAAAACTTTTATGCAACAACCAGCAGCATCAATTGTAATGGGTTTTCATTAGCATTTAAAATAGATTTAAAACATTTTGATTTCAATTTCACTTTAAAGGTCCCTGAAACATACTTTTGTAATTTAAATACACTGTATACACTTACTGGATTGATGACCTCTTCTAGAGAAGCTCCCATTATAGAAAAGTATATATATATTTGTGTTCTCAGGAGCTGATCGGATTTTTCTGCAATGCCTGATATGCTTGTACAGTTTCTAGCAGCCCTGGTCTATGAGGGAAGGGGCTTCCTGTGTTGTTTTTTTTTTTTTTCATATGATAAAGAAACCATTTAAATACTAAAGATGATAAGAAAGCACCATTTTCATCCCTGTCAAAATGATGACTCAAGCAAAAAAAGAAGAAGCCTATATAGCATACAGCGCTTTTGTATATTTTGTGTGACTAGGTGAATCTAGAGCATGCTGTTCATATAAAAGGTGCAAAGGGCAAGTCTTCCTATCAAGACTACAAGCTGAGACATCCCTGGCAGATACAAGGAAAGATGAAAATACTTTGTAATCTATTACCAGAGCAGTCAAGCTTGTGCAACTGTGTATCATGGATGAGTGTGTCAAATAACCTTTGTAGGATCTAGAAAAATGGGCCAGTTAATTATGCCTACTCCATTGCACAGTGTGTCTCATTACATAGGATTAGCTGCACCGCGGATAAAGCGCAAGATACGCTCTGCATTTACCATCGGAAGGCTGGCGAAGTGCGGGAAGAATTGCGGCAGGTTTTGTAATCATTTGGCCGCTTTCAATCTGTCGGAAAAGTCTTGGGAGTGTCAGACATCCAAACCTGCAAAACCTTATTTCAGGGAGGTGCCCTTTCTGTTTTTTTTTTTTTACAGCGGCCGTCGTCAGAATATAAAAGAAATAATAATGATAATTATATAATATATATATGCATGCATACATACACAGACACACACATACACACACACAGAGTAAAATAAAATCCATATACCAATAATACAATAATATTATATTTATTTATATATACCCTGTTTCCCCGAAAATAAGACCTACCCCGAAAATAAGACCTAGTACTATTTTTGGGAATTGCTAAAATATAAGACCTACCCCGAAAATAAGACCTAGTTGTGACCATTCCCAGGGCCGGTGGATGCATAAGGGGGAACTTGAAGAGACGCAGGAGAGAATCAGCGGTGCCAACAAAGCCAGCGCTAGAGGAAGCGAGACGGCACCGGAGGGAGCAGAGCCGCATAAGCCGATGCTTCCTCAATAGCGCCGGCTCCTGTCACAGGCGGAGTGATACCAAATGCACTCCGCCTGTGAGGAATCAATATTGAAAGTGCGCTTCGCTCATTCTGGCCAGTGATTGGTTCGCAAATTCTCTTGGAAAGGTACGGCACCCCTGATTACCGTATTTTTGTACATGAATACATGTAGACTTTTCTACATGAATACGTGTGGATTGTTGTACATTAAACAAAAAAAATTTGAAAATAAGACCTACCCCAAAAATAAGACCTAGTGTGTTTTTTTGAGCCAAAAAAGATATAAGACAGTGTCTTATTTTCGGAGAAACACGGTACACATCAGATTTGTGAATTGATGTTCAAGTATCTGTCAGTGCAAAGGTCACAATTTATTAGAGAGAAAACGCTGAGGAGTAAAGTCCCTGATACACATTTGATTAGTTTCTATGGGCAGCAAATGAAATAAATGTTCTCTATAACTAGAGAACCAGGACATATAATTGATTCTATATTATCCACAAAGGGTTAACAGCACTCTCTCAACCCTGCAGCAGTGCCTGCTCTCAATAGTAGTCTATGTCCGCCCTCTCTGTGCAACAAGTAGCTTCTTCCTTCTGAGAGCCAAGCCACGTTCTGAGGCTACTCTAGGGATCACATGACCTTCCTCCAGGAGGCAAGCCTCACTCTGAAACTTCACCCACTGATATCTTACCGGAAAGGTTCACTCCGAGTAAACCTTTCAGGGAGAAAATGCCTCTCTCGCGGACATCAGGGAGCCGCTATCCAATAGAGGGAGACTCCCTGAACATCAGGGAGACTTGAGATCCCTGGAGTGTTCAGAGATCAACAATGAGGGTAAATGAAATAAAACAAAGTGTAAAAATAAAAGCCAGCTGATTAAAAAAAGATGGCCGCTGCTCTCAGAAGAATTTGTGATATGATAATGTGTAAAGGTAAAGTACAAATCGTGGGTTGCCTCAATATAGGCACCCTACCTTGACCTCTCCCCCCTAGGATACATAGAGTAAGAAAATTGAAAAAAAATATATAGGGTTTGTGGAGAGGTATAACAGACCATGCATATATACGGATATGTGTAAAAATATCAAATTGAATTCAATTCATGAAAAATACAATGCCTATCTGAGAATTGATATATGCATATGTCCAGTGAGCACATTTAGAGTCCATACACTTGTGCTACCATGATCATATTTAAAAAAACAGCATTGGTATAATGTGCAAAGGTAGCTGTAATTTATAAAGAGAACCTGTCTAAGCTGAGCTAAAGTAGATCTAAACTTAATGGACCCATTTAGATCATCATGTTTTGGTGTGTTGTGTTTAACATGTTATGCCGTGTGTTAATGTGCGATCAAATGAATGAGCTCTACACAGGCTGCCCCCCCCCTTCAGTCTATCATGAATGCTGCTGCTAGACTCATCCACCTAACCAACCACTCAATGTCTGCAACCCCCCTCTGCCTTCCATCCCTTGGCTCCCTATGCCAATCACTGCACCAATCACCGGGTCCCCTCTGCCAATCCCTCCACTGGCTTCCAATAGCCCAAAGAATACAATTTTAAAATATTCACAAGCACTTGCAAAGCCAACCACTTGCAAGGCCAATCCCCCGGCTATATCTCAAACCTTGTCTCAAATTATCACCCTAACTGTCTTTTACACACCTCTCCACTGCATTGCTGTGTGAATGCTGTACATAGAAAACAAGTGTTTTTGGGATCTATGAACATGACAGAGCTGGACAAATCAGCACTGGACCAGGAGCCAGGTAGCCAATGCACCTTTATAAATGTTAGCTAACACCTAACTTTTGAGTTTTTCTCTAGCTTTTGTCAATGGATCTGGCACCTACAAATAAATTGTAAATGGCTCAGATTGGCTCCTGAATTCTATATCCATTTGTCCACCCCTGTGGAAAAGTGAGCGCACATGTTTACTTACTAAAGTAGATTGAAACCCTAACTGGGCAACATTTATTTTGTGAAATTATTGAGGTTCTTAAAAAAAAATGACCATTTTTTTTATTAAATACTTTTTTTCACATATTTTTGTCTTTAATGCTACTGATCTCCTCTAACATCTTCTAGCCATCTCCTGTTTATATGCCCTTCCTCTAGTGTTGGCTGCACATAATTAATCTGGACCGAATTACTAATAGTGGACATCAGTGGAACATGCCAGAACATTATGTTTTGCCACTGCTGCTTGTAGTATCCACTAGGGCAGCATGTGGCAAATAACTTATAGTACAACTAAACCTTCTTTTTTTTTTTGCATGTATCTACTGCTAGCAAGCAGTAGATATATGCAAAAACATAAAAAAGGTTACCAAATAGGTAAAAATGTACCTGTTTCTACGCTGCTCGCCCCCGCTTGAAGATCTGAAGATTCTCGAGTGGCTGTGAAGGATCATGTGGTGGGCGCATGCGCAGTATAGGTCTTCAGCCAGGAGAAGAGGAGAGACACCATGTAAGTCAATGGAGGCAGCCAGCAGTGTGCCCATGGACAGACTCCGTGGGACACAGAAGATGCAGCAGTCAGCACTGGATCAGAGACTGGCACCAGCACTGGAGGGACTCCTGAAAACTACAGGAAAGAAGATGATCCGATCAAGAGGCATCATTTAAGATAAGTCCTTAATGCAGCATGGGGGGAGGAAATGTGCATTTAATGTCACTTTAAGCACAATAGGGGGCCCCCAACAGTAAAAGCTTTAACACAAGACCTTCACGGTAGGATCACCAGGCATTCTTGTAATGATGGCTAAAGCTTTATAAAAGATTGAAAACAAGTGTCAAGCATACATTAACAAGTTGAATGTTTTAGCCATTGGGTTTAGATATACTTTAACATCTTCCTGCCAGCGTAACACACATATGCATCAGCATGGCAGGTGGGTCTTAAACAGGGCTGGACAAATTCCAGGAGCCAGGTAGCTCCTCCCAACTTTTGAGGGTTTCTCTAGTTGCTGCAATGGAGCGGACTCCTAAAAAAATCCTGCTGGCTCCTGAATTGGACAGACTGGCTCCCTAATACTATATTAATTTGTCCACCCCTGGCCTTAAACCTACAACGGGAACATCCTCAACAAGGACCTCCATGGCAGAATCAGCAGATATTACTGTAATGAGGGCTAAAGATTTTGAAAAGTGCGGTTTAAAGATGTGCGATTACACGTTAGAGATTTTAGGAATTAGGTTTGGATGTACTGTATTGCCTTCCTGCTGGAGTAATGCATGTATGCATCAGCATGGCAGTTGGGACTTTTTACAATGCCTAGGGGTTCATTTATATCAACAGGTAGGAGTTCCAGCAGAAATGATTGCCAGTGCTTTGCGGTATCTCTTAAAAAAAAAAAAAGCGGTATCTCTGCCTATGTTTGCCTTTGTTGAACCGTACATCAAATGCTGCATGCTAAATATACACAAGAAGAACATTGTACAAAGTCTTATGGACAGAACACTGACTCTTCTATGCTAATGGAACATTTAACATCTTTCTCATGTTTCTGGCAAGTGTCAGTGTTAATCTGACCAGAAAGAGAATTGTTTATTAAGTATATACGACCCGCGAGACCGAGGGCTCCCTTGTAATATAAAAATTTGAATATAATTACTTGGGCTTAGTACTCCGTATGAGTTTGTCCCAGCGCTTGAATGTTAAGTGAAACATTAAGGATGACATCTAAAATGCTAATTTTGGAAAATATATTTTTCCTTGTTGCCAAAAACTGAGACTGTGATTGAAATGATCCAGCGAGCTATGACACTGAACATTTTAATGATGTCAGCCCTTTCTTCTGTTTAAAGCAGAACTCCAGGCAGATATAAAATACACCAATGAATGCAGCTTTGTAAACATTATAACATCACTACATGTATTGTTTTAAATGTAAACAGTGTAAGTACCTGAATTTTACAGCAGAGCTCAGGGAGGAGGAAGAAGCAGCAAAATCAAGCCGATGGGGTGGGTTGCAGTGTAAGGAGCATGGTTTTGAGTTTACTTTTTTTCTTTTACCGTCCACTTACAGGGCAGTGAATAGACCTGTGAGTAAAAGTGAAGCTGCAGCATCTGGTCCCCTGCCAAGATAGCTGTGCTTTGCTATATGGCAGAGCTATGTAAATATCAGAAGTGGATGGGCAGAATTATAAATAGTTTAGCAGGTAAAGCAGCTGCACTGCAAGGGTATGTGTATGTGTGTATATATATATA
>NW_017306370.1:1172902-1178601 GCF_000935625.1 Nanorana parkeri | reverse complement strand
TATATATATAAATTTAAAGGGTTAGTTTACCCGCCTGGTCCCTGCTGCACATATCTCTAATGATGATCCTCACCTGCCTCCTACACCACCAGTCGGTATAACAGTTTGGGAGTTTAAAAAATGTGCTACACAGTGCTAGAGGTTGTATAGCAGCATACTAGTAGAAGTATGAAGCTGTGATTGGTCAGCATAGTCACATGGCCGAACAACTTACTCTAAATGAAAGGGAAATCAACAGATTAAATAAAGAATAAACTTCATAGAATATTACGGCTACTATGGGTTGGGAACTCATAGGAGAAGTACACTGCCCGGCCCAAAAAAAAGTTACCACCTGGATTTAGGATAGTGTTATGATATAGGGTTGCTTCAATTGGTCAGGTGTAGGTTCAGCAATGTCATGTCCCCCAAAAATGAGGTCAGCTGCCTACCGGAATATACTGAGTGACCAGGTTTTTCATCATTGGATTTTTTTCCTCCCTGATGGCACATTGGGCATATTCCAAGATGACAATGCCAGGATTCTTCGGCACAAATTATGTAAATGATGTATCATGTTCCCTGAACCACTCCCATTATCAATAATCCATTGATGGAAAAACCTGGGCATTCAGTATATTCAGGTAGGCAGCTGACCTCATTTTTTTGGGGACATAATGTTGCTGAACCTAGACCTGGCCAAATGAAGCAACCCCAGATCATAGCACTGGCCAAAATCCAGGTGGTGACTTTTTTTTTTTTTTGGGCCAGGCAGCCTATATTGTCTCAGGCACACTTCATTTGCTGCTACTGGCCAAAACATGTTGCAGCATTATTATTTAAAGCAGACCAAGCATTAGATATGTGTTTTCATGATATGTGCAGCATAAGTAAGTGGAAGACCCCATTCACACACAAATCGGCCTGCACGTACTGCTCCGTGCTGCATGCGGGGCCGTACCAAGCAGCTGCCGGGAAGGACAGGTGCTGCTTGTGATTAGTATGCAGCCCTCGTCCTTCTCTATGGGCTACGCGGCCAACACAGTGCCAACTTTATTCATGTATCCCCCATGGTCCTGGACTGAGATGCCGGCTCAGAGATAACACAGTTATGTAAATAATGGTGCCTGTTCACAAATGTCTGAGACAGATGAGGCCCTATCTCTACGACTGTGATTGGGTAAAACGCGTCAAGGGGCGCAGACCTTAGGCGGGACACCAGTTATGTGGTACAAGTTTCAGAAAGTTATCCCAGTGGAATCCCGTGTGTGGCCATCTTTTCTTCTGTTTGTATTGGAGCAAGGACATGCTCCCAGTGACAAGCACCCAGCTCATTCCTTCCCTGAGCCATGGAGAAGCATTCTTTTGCGTGTTCTCCTTTCAGATCAGTACCTGCTGCAGCTTCTTACCTTGTGACTTGATACACAATTACAATGTTGCAGTTTTATTGGGGGAGAGAAGACTGTGGAAATGTTTCCGTCCGCCTGTAGTAGACTAGCAGCCAAATCAGCTTTTGCGGAGCTCTTGCATTCTCACACACTGCACAAAACAGTATCCAATTTCAAGCCATCACAGTCCTGATACATGTTGTCCCTTAGCAAGCCCTGATGGAGGGGTATGTGTATGAGCCTATGAAATGCATTGGCTGTTTTACACTGTCCCCTCAACCCAACATTGAATAAATATGCATGTGGGCTATTAAATGAAGTGTGGCGCGTTAGCTCACAACTCCGCCTTCAGCAGACCGATGACATCATTCCAGTCTGTGCAGAGTCACTGACTGTAGTTTAGGGTATATAAATGAGAAATGGTACTATGGCTGTGTATTCTCATATGTCCGGATGTTTTTCGTGGAGATCATAAAGGTCCACTTTAATTCAAACATTGCATCCATATAGGAACAGCAGACATGAGAAAATAGCTTTCCGTTTGACACATTTATTACAGAGTTTTGCGTTATCCCTGGAGTTCTTTCATGTTATCATTTTCACCAATTTCAGCAATTATATAAAATGCAGTTAGCTCAGCATGGAAGAGAAACGATTACAGAAAAGGCAGAGAAGATGAAAGAGGTAAGGTGGGAAAATGACAAGAGGTAAGGGGAAGTTCCGAGGGGCATTGTTTTAATTATAGGGGGCACTGGAGGTGAATTGGGTCTGAATTGCAATTTCTTTTTGTCCGTGTTTCACTTTATAAGCTCCGGTCCTCTGCACATAAATCCTGTGCTTGCAGAGCTCTTCATCAGCAGGTTCCCCAGCCACAGCAATACGTGCGGAGGCTCACATATGCATAGAGTAAGTAATGGCGATGTCACAGGCAAAACATGGTGACATAAACTTACTCCACTACATATTTGCTCTGTGCGGTGACCCAAAACCAACCAATCGGGAGATGAAAAATGAAAGATGACTGCCGAGTGCTGATTGGTTACTGCAGATAGAGTAGCGATGTACTTACACAGACTCTCATTCAATGATGAGTTATTAAAATAAGGCAGAGAAAATAGCAATGGCAGTGTACAGGAACTCATTGTAACCAGCTAAAACTTCTACTCGCTCGTCAGATCAGTGAATTATGAATTCTGATTGGTTGTCATGCATTGTGATTTTCTTTTTATAGTAGGATTGCATCCCTGGTAGAGATTGAGCCCAATAGTCTAGCTAAGAGCGTTGCAGAATCCCTAGGGCGCATAGATAAAAATGTTGGAAGGTTTATAATGTAGCATAATGAAAATTGGATGTTGTCCTTGATGTCATGGCATCTCTCTTTTGCTGTTTTTGGTTTCTTTACCTTATTCCCTAAGCCCTAGTTCACACCTAGGCATTTTAGAGCAGTTCGAAAACTGCGTTTAACTGCACAACACAAGAAATCCCATGATTTTCAATGTCCCTGGCTCACATCTAATCAGAAAAATGCCTAGCAGGAAAACGCCAGATGCCTGTAAAGGTACAGGAGCTTCTTTGGGCAGTTAAAAGCGCTTTTCCTCCTCATAGATATCATTGGAAATGCCCATAAACGCTTAACAGAAGCATGTGGCACATTTTCATGAGCGTTTTTGCGCGTTTTACGCGCATTCTAACATTGCCCACAATGGTTTGAGCTGCCAATCAAAACATGCCTCTTCATGTACGCACGTTAAAACACGCATACAAATGTGCACAATAAATAAAATAAATGCGCAAATAACTGCATGCTGCTAACGCGCGTATAAACGCGCAAAAACGCTGCCGCCTATGTGTGAACCAGGGCTTAGTACTAAGCCATTAGTGCTCTGACCCTTTGCTCACAGGTTGGAGTAGAGCAAAACAAACAATCCCAGTCATTTTTCAAAAATGGCAGATTGTCTAATCTCTAAATAATGTAACCAGCACCATTTTAAATATAAGAGAAAGAGGGGAGCGCCACAGTCAAAGTATGAGCCCTGTAAATATTTATTGCCCCATAAAAAGAAGCCAACGTATTATGGGGCCTCAAAATTCCCCCTTCATCAGGGCTGGGAACAAGATAAATATGAAAAAGGTATAAAATAGTGTAAGTCTACAATATATAATAAAATAAATAGAATACAGAAGAAATATAGCTAATAAAAAGTACATCAAAGGTATTATGATAATCAGTATGCATGGAGTGTAAAAAAGCACGTAGAGTTGAAGTAGAATTAAACCCTCAAACATTTTTTTCAATAATGAATCCAGATCAAATAAATATATGTTGCTCAGTAAAGCATTTCTTTACATTTTTGCCCAAGCACGTATATTCATCATGTTTGCAAACAGCTCCAACTCTCTCAGCTCAGCTTCCCTGAACTTCCTGTACAGTACAAGATCACAAGGGACAGAGCAATCTCCAGCAGCTGACCATCTTGGAGAGGGGAGGAAAGAGGGGAAGAGAGCAGGGGAGTGACTTGCCTTGTTGTGTCTGTGTTTGTGGAGTAACACACAACTTGCTAGCGCACACAAGGAAGGCTCCATAGGACCCTGCAAGGGAAAGAAGCCACCCTAAAACAGCATATCAGGGCCAGTGCTCAGGGGACCAAATGATTGGTGGGAAGCTAAAACCTTTACACAGCAAGGAGAAGCATCCATTGTTGATAATCAGCATATTAAATAGCTTAAAAACAATTTGAATTTAATATCATTTTAATAATGCAAAGTTAATACATAAAATAATTTTCAGAAGTAAAAATGTTTTAAATATAATGGTGTACTGTCCATAAATACTAGTAGATCTTATCGGGATAGAAATACTGTAACAACATGTGGCGTTAGCTTGTCACATCAAATCCTGCAGACAACGGATGGCGAGATTAACTAATGAAGGGGGAGTTTTGAGTCCCTAAAATGTGTTGGTTTCATTTCATGTGCAATAAAATCTTACTGGACTCATGCAAAGTCCAGTAAACTTGCACATGAAAAGAGGCAAAGTACTGTGGGGTTCTTCTCTCAACTACATTTCAACAACATCTTAAGGAATTGGGGTCTTCCGATAAGTGCCCCAGGTCTTTGTGGTAATTGTTGCTGTCATGCAGAGCATGGCAAAAACTTTGGTTATGAGATTATTTTTTCCAACCTGTCACGCTGGTAACAAAAACCTTTTTTCCCCCAATTCCTTAAAATGTAGCAAGGTGTACCTAATAAAGTCGCAAGTGAATGTGAGAGGATATACAGGGTGGGAGAGAGAGGGTATACAGGGAGAGAGAGGGTATACAGAGAAAAATACACAGAGAGGATATAATGTAAAAGAAGATGGACAGAGGGAAACTTACTGGGGAAAAAACGTGTGATCTGCTTGCAGCCTCCTTCTCACTGTATAGCAGCTCCGCCCACTATTTCCTGCTTCCTGGTCACATGTTTCCTGTGACATCACAGGGCAAATGCTGCTACCGAGATCAAACGGAGTTCGTCACAGACGAGTGGACGAGTGGATTTTTCGAGCCCTGTATATATATATATATTATACATACACACACACACACACACACACACCGGCCACTTTATTAGGCACACCTTGCTTGTACCGGGTTGGACTCTTTTGCCTTCAGAACTGCCCTAATTCTTTGTGGCATAGATGGAACAAGGTGTTGGAAATATCCCTCAGAGACTTTATTGACATGATAGCATCAAGGGCCCAAAGTATGCAAATAAAATATCCCCCACACCATTACACCACGACCACCAATCTAAACCGTTGATACAAGGCAGGATGGATCCGTGCTCTCATTCTGACCCGACCAACTGAATGTCACCGCTGAAATCGAGACTCATCAGACCAGGCAACATTTTCCCAATCATCTATTGTCCAATTTTGGACAATCCTGTGCGAATTGTAGCCTCCGTTTCCTGTTCTTAGCTGGCAGGAGTGGCACCTGGTGTGGTCTTCTGCTGCTGTAGCCCATCTGATTCAAGGTTCGACGTGTTCTGTGTTCAAAGATGGTATTCCGCATACCTCGGTTGTAACAAGTGGTTATTTGAGTTACTGTTGCCTTACCATCATCTCGAACCAATCTGCCCATTGTCCTCTGATCTCTGACATCAACAAGGCATTTTCATCCACACAACTGCCGCTCACTGGATATTTTCTCTTTTTCTGACCATTCTCTGCAAACCCGATGGATGGCTGTGGGTGAATATCCCAGTAGATCAGCAGTTTTTTAAATACCCTGACCCAGCCCGTCTGGCACCAACAACCATGCCATGTTCAAAGTCACATAAATCCTAATA
>NW_017306370.1:1170253-1172584 GCF_000935625.1 Nanorana parkeri | reverse complement strand
TATATATATAGTGCTTTTGTTCTGCTTCCTCTAGTGTTCGTTTGTGTTTCTAAATCGTACTGGTAGGTTATTTGATTTTTCTCACTTTTGTCTAGTTCATCTCATTGTCTGATTTTGTGTTTGTTGCATTAGAATATAATGTCTATTAGAATTGCAGATTCACCCAATGTTGGCCCTAATGTGCCATACATTCACTGATGAATCATTTGCTTGATTTATAAAGGACATTACAGGTCATTACTATCAGACACATTCACCCCTACAGAGGAAATCTTGCTGACATCTGGATTTTTTTGTCTTTTCATTTTAAAGAGGCCTTATGTATGGTCTCATGTATGGCCTCATGCGGGCGTTGTGCCCGTTCAAGTGAATGAAGAGCTGACAATGGCTGCATCTGTTCATGGCTGTCCTCATGTAACTGCACATGGAACGATTACCTATGGTTCGGGATAGATGCTTGGACATCATCCACCCCGAACTACAGGTAATGTTCCATGTATGATTACATGCGGACAACCATGGACAGATGCGGCTGTTGTTAGCCCTTCATTCACTTGGATGGGCACAGCAGTCGCGTCAGCACAGACACACCTGGGATTCCTGATTAAATAATCCGTAGGTTTTTGCTATGAGAATCCTCACCTGCACATAATAGCCCTGTGTGCATAAGCCCACTTAATTCAAGCAATGGTTACAATCTTGGCATAGATAGATACATTGCTATAGTAGGGCAAAAAAAATATTTATGATGGAGAAAATTCTATTCCACATCCCTTTCAGTGCTGGCGATATGTGAAACAGCCTAGGCACTTGATGATGTGATTTCTGCTGAAGGGAAGGATCAGAGTTCAGATTGGATGATTCTTTACTTGAACAGTCCTGGGACTTATGCTCATGACTTCAATACTAGTGGGAAAATGGAGCAGCATTTCCTCCAGAAAAGGCAAGTGTTTCAGACTGTTACTCTTTGTTTTTAGCTTTCTGTTAAAGTGACTCTAAACTCAGGAGTTAAATCTTAAAAATACATTCAAGTACTCTATTAACCAAAATGTATCTTATTTGTGTATCACTAGGCTGTAGATCCTAAAATCATCTCTGAATTAGTGCTGACACTGTCCTTCCTTCTGAAAAAGAAAAAGATTCCTGAGATTTTATTTTAATAGAGATGAGATCAATTAAGTTGGTTAAAAATCACTTGAAAACATAAAGCCGAACTCCAGGCAGACCGTTAAAAATCTAGTTTAAGCTGACTTTTTTGCTTGAGAACTTGCCATTCAGTACTTTCTAAATGAGCTACAAAGGCCACAGAATTTTCAGCATCCAGTACATTTCCAAGTGTCGGATGTCTGCGTAACCTGCTGTGCACGGTGGTTCCAGCCGCCGATCACTGATTCACTGTAGCTCTACAGGGACTCCGTAGTGATGTAGCAGCCTGCGGGTGGATCCACAGAGCACAACAAAGGGCACAGGCATCTGCAACATGGAAGTATGTTGCATGCTCAAGATTCCTCAGTCATTCAGGACTTGAGGACTAGTAAATATTATAACTTATTTTGCAGGGTAGGTTTTGTAAAATCTTTCTCCAGGTGACAGAGTTGCGTGACCAGAGGTCATTGATGTGTGGGTGTGTGTGTGTGTGTATATATATATATACACACACACACACACCCACACATCAATGACCTCTGGTCACGCAATTGAGCACGCTGGTTCGACAAAAGACGTGCGACCGTACAGTAAAAACGGTCACCCGTCTTCGTTCACACTGCTCGATTCTCGTACGATCGCGGGATTTCCGTACGAGAATCGAGTAGTGTATGGGCACCTTTACTCTAGGGGGAGGTATTGAGAGTGTTGAAGGCGTAGAGGTAACCAGCCCAGCTGAAGAAAGCTGGCTCATTAGGGCCTCAATAAGATATCCCAGGCTGCTAAGTGAGTGGTTCCACCTGGGTGACAGAGGAGGTCTCTGCAGGAGTCAGGAGGGCTCCACTCTGGAACCAGTCTGTGAGTCTGGGGAGCAGTTCACCTGTATGGTGAAAAGCAGCCTCTGTGGCAATCCGCCTGTGTGGCAGAAGACAAGCCTGTATGGCAAAGCCTTTGAATACAGCCTGTGTATCCAGAAGTTGTGAGGTAACGGAACCACCTTAAGTCGGTGAGACTAAAACATTTTTGTTTGATAAGAAAATGGTACTTTATGTTTGAAAACCCCTGCGAGGGAACATCTGTGTGGACTTTTCTTTTGAGTTGTGCGTTAATAGAAGTGGGCAAGGAAGCCCTTAAGACTTGAAAACGAGTGGCGGTGTCCTTAATGTGCTACCGTTTGGAGCTAAT
>NW_017306370.1:1059672-1170241 GCF_000935625.1 Nanorana parkeri | reverse complement strand
TATATATATATATATATATGTGTGTGTGTGTGTGTTTTTGTTATTATATTATTTTTTATTAATGCAACTGTATCTGACAGTTACACTGTTAAATAGATGGATCAGCAGATAAACACTGCATCCTAAAGGTGGCAAGGTGGCAGTGTTCATCTTCCTGCTAAAGGCTTACATTTTTATTAGTGAAGCCTCCAGCCTGCATGTGATCAGTATGTCAGTGGTGACACACTGATCACATAATCAGGAGCAGTCCTGATTGGTTCCTGATTGTCAATGACCCCTGCTGTTAGTGACAGCGTTGGCTGCTGGCTTCCAAAAGGAATGGACATTTATTAACAAACCCTCAGCACAGGGCATCTCGCTGAGGAACGTTAATCTCCACTTTAACAGATTGTGTGTGGAAAAGGGTTTAAACACATTTGTTAACTGCGTTCCCTGTAAAAGGTTCTATAATTCTGCTCAGCCACTTTTGTGATTTACGCTCCTCCAGCCTTTAAGATTCAGAAAACCAGGAATGTAGCCCTTTTTATTTTCTTTATATAATTCTCAATGAATTGTTTGCCTTGTCTGCAGCTCTCTTAAAAACTCCATCCAATGCCTTTTTTTCTGATGTCAAATGGATTTGTTATTTAACGTGCATAAAGAAACTAATGTGTAAAATATAATCACAACCTTAATGGTAGTTTTCCTATTCTGGATATGTCTATAGTAGTTAGCATTTTTTTTTCACAACAGAACAGTAATCCCCGTGTGACAACAATATTTATTGTATAGAAAATGCAAAATGCCATCTTCTATTCATTGCAGATAACTAAACATTGCAGATGCCAAATTACAGTGATTGATCATAAATTACAGAGCCTGCGCTCAGCGCAGTGGAATCTACGATACATAATAATGCAGAGGCTGGAAAGTAATGTTTACATACTAAATCTAATGTGGAACATCAACAGAAATGTGAGAACTTGCCACAATGGAAATGTTGTACTCTGTTGCTGCTTTTGCCCTTTGAGCAGTCTGCCATTATGCTGCACAAGTGTCCTTTTTTTTTGTTCTAAATTTTCAGTCAGATCCAAGAATTCTCTCCTTTTTTTTTAAACTTTTTCAGCAATGAGCAAATACTGTAAATCACAAACCAATCGAATCACAATGTTTTGGATTTTGGGGGAACATACAGGCAGACAGAAATTAAAGTAATACACAGGAGTAAGGCTCTGTTCACACCTAGGCGTATTGAATATGCCCGTTTGTCGTGCGTATTGTGACGCGTGTTTTTACCGCAATGCGTTTCCGAGGGCTACTTGGCTGTGTCCCAATGGAAACGCGAGACAACAACGCCGCAAAGAAGCTTATGTACCTTTTCAGGCGTAGGCCGTTTTGTAGCGCGTTCAGACCGGCTGAAATACGGCAAGGTGTGAACCATACCCATAGAAAACAATGGGATTTTCATGTTTGAGCGTTTTGTAGAGCGTTGAACGCGCAACAAAACGTACAGGTGTGAACCAGGCCTAAGCATACAGGCACAGAAAAACTGATAGATCATAGCACTCAACTGTCACTTATTTGGAGGGAAAGTCCCTCTTTTCTTTTCCTTTTTTGGCCTAAAGTAGGGACCTCTATTTAAAGCAAAACTAATATATTGCAGATTACCAGTTCCTAAATGTTGTGGATGCATTCCTTTTCGTATTTAGGCTTTTTTCCTTTATTTTCATCGGGAGATTCATCTAGTAAGTCTATTATTTTTTTTAAGTTCCTTTAACAGACCAAGCTGTCCAGCAAAGGTGTTGAGACAAACCATTTACCACTGACAGGGGTGCTTACAATGGTCGGCTTTTATTTATTTATGTTATTTCTTTATTACAAAAGGAAAAATAAAACAACTGTTGCTGTAACTGCTTAACCCCGTGAGGACCAAGCTACCGATGCTTGTATTTCAGTTAAAGGAGAACTATGAGGTAAGTGAAAATCACACAACCTCATAGTTCGAGCCGACGTGTGACAAACAAACTGTCACACGTCGGCTCAATAGAACGTGAAGTGAGTGAACACATACTGTCGCTCGCTAACTTCTCGATCATCTTCCTGCCGAGAGCAGTGACTGTCAGTCACAGCTCCCTGCAGGTATTCAACCCCTCCCCGCTCCAATCCTCCAGCGTTGCCTGGAGGAACGGATGGGGGAGGGGGCAGGTACAGCTGTCTCTGCCTCTAGATAGGCAGAGCCCGCTGTCACTCACGCAGCTGGGTGGATTTCAACAGTATTGTCGGGATCCGTGCCGGCTGCGCCGGTCTCAGTATACCGCGAGCTGTAGCGCACGATATACTGAGCTTTGGGTCACGGGAGGAGGTTAGTACATGTCCTCCCATGGCCCTAAAGAGAACTATGGGTAAAAACACTTAGCCCATAGTTCTCTTTTAATCTACTGCATTAGGCATTCCAGGAAAACATCAAGAGATCTTCCCTCATGCGTTTCACACAAACATGCTCCAAACCAAACAGTAGTAGTTCACATTTTACAAAGCGGCATGATAGATCCCAAGACACACAAAGTCCCTGTATGTTGTGCAGACCAGTGAAAGTGGATTTTCTTTGAGCCGAAGTAATATCTTTTTTTTTTTTTTTGGTATTTAATTAAGTAGCTGTGGCGTTTGCACTACAACCAAGTCTAATGTGTATTTGTTTGTGGGAAAATGTGGTGGTGTTTGGGGCTTTGGAGTATGGGTTGTTAAGGGGGGTTATCTGGAAGGGCAGGCTACTTCTGAAATATCCTGGTCATGGCAATTGTGGACTACACCTGAGCAATGTGTGTCAGCATGACTTATAGGGGTTGATTTACTAACCTTATAAACACACCACGAACATGTATACACCTCTGTAGTGTGTTCCCTCCCAGCATGATCTATGGGTGGAATCTAAACACCTTTGTAGTGTGTACACACCCAGCAGGTGTGTTGTGCAAAGCCAAGCATTGAATTGCAAGGTGATGTTGTGTAAATTAGCTCTATGTTGTGTTGCTTTATGCCGCCGGTTCAGTCCGAACAAAATGCAAGCACTATTTTGTTCGGACTGGACCGTAATGCACTGTGTCTGTTGTGAATGAGGCCTAACTGTCAGCAATGCCTCAGGGTATTTGTAGTTCCACAACAGCTACAGGGCCGGAGTTGCCCACCTCTGCAGTACATTGTACCCTATGTGTATTCTTTTGTTTTATACCACAATGTGAGTGCTTATTGTCCCACAGTATTAGTAGCTGAGTTATTATGATCTATTATGTTATTTAGTCTTTGTGTTAAAAAAACAAACACTTGGGGGGTAAGCTGTTGGTTGTGTACTTTAACAAAAAATATAAGAGCAATGATGCAAAGTTGTTGTTTTTTTTGGGGGTGTGCGGGAATTTTTTAAGCTGCTTCTCAGGCAGCAAGAACATCAATGCCGCTGGGGATAAAATATTTCTTTGCTGCTCTAGTTTGTTTTCCAGGCCTGTGCATTCCAAATTTCATCTCTTGGTGACATAATAAGAACCTGTAAAGGGAACCTAGAAAGTAAAATATTATCTCTGGGTGACACAATAAGCATCTATAAAGGGAACATATAAAGTAAACTGGCTTATTCGGAAGGGCAGTGAAAAAACAAAATTGCTAGAGCAAACTGCAGTAAACCTGAGCTACAAATTTCATTTCATTTTACTGTACGGATCAGTGAAAGGTGCATGTGACTGCTCAGAGCCAATCAACAATTCTTTGCTGTATGCTAAAATTGTATTTTGTAAATTGTAACTTTGTAAGAGAGCTCCTCCCCAAACCCACTGATACTCTCCTTGCCAGTGCTCCCTTGCCATCTCTGCCTCCATCACAGCTTGCGATAATACTCGGTACCTTAGGTAAAAACTCTGGGTAAAATGTTTATCAACCCTTGCAGTGGATCGACCCCATGTACTGCAAGGGTTAAAGCAGGCCTTTACACTCGAAAATCAAATTCTACCAATTAGGGATGCACCAATGCCGTTTTTTCGGTATCAGGTACTGATACTTTGCTTTTGGTACTCGTCAATACCGAGTACCAATACCGGTGCTTCGGGTGGCATGCAACTGGCTTCCCAGGCAATCTGATTGGCCTCACTGCTCCCCTTAGCTTTTGACTCCACCCAACAGTGGGAATTTGAGTGCCTGCTGCTACAGAAGTAGGAGCAGTGTGGGAACACTGACAAGGTAAGTATTGGGGCTCAGGGAGTTCGGGGGGGGGGGGGGGCCTTTACAAAGGCACTGTCACTTTGCCCTGAGTGAGCAAGGTGACGGCGTCTCTTTAAGATACAGTAATCCTTTAAATATATTCACTTTGATTTTATTCATAAACATGTTTTGAAGCCTGAAGAATAATTACCATCAGAAATAGAAATGTAATGCATGTGTATTTGTTAGAATTAATCAGCAAGGAGCAGCATGGGGTGTAGACTAAGCTGTCTCTGCTACAGCATATTCCTGCCATGCTACCTGAAAGCCCTTCAGTTCATCCATTCAGCTTAAAGTGTATTTCCACTTTTGCAGTCAAATTTGAGTCAAATCCCCACTATATATTCGTTATGTGTTCCCATTTACACAGCATAACCATAAAATCATTTTTTTTAAATATGTCTTAACTTTCTTGTTGTTTCTTTGAAACAGGATTATACATAGAACACTAGAGGCAGCTTAACATTGTTCAGAATAGCTTGGAATGTGCACTTAGGAGACAGACTGAGGGACAGTTTTCTGAAAACATTAATATACCGTAGGGTTGCACCGATACCGGTATTTCGGTATTGAGTACGAGTACCGATATTTTTTTTCTCTGGTACTCGCAGATACTGAATACCGATACCAGAAGTCCCATTTAAAGGAGAACTATGAGGTGAGTGATATTCACTCAACCTCATAGTTCGAGCCGACGTGACAATTAAACTGTCATACATCAGCTCAATAGATCGGGAAGTGAGCAAACACATACCATCGCTCGCTCAATTCTCGATCCTGTCCCTGGAGAGAGCCGTGACTGTCACTCACGGCTCCCTGCAGGGATTCCCCCCCTCCCCTGTCCGATCCTCCAGCGCTGACTGGCGGAACGGACGGGGGAGGGGGCTTGCACAGCTGGCTCTGCCTCTAGATAGGCAGAGCCAGCTGTCAATCATGCAGCTGGGTGGATCTCGCCAGTAATGTCGGGACCCGTCCCAGCTGCGGCGGCCTCAGTTTACCGCGGGCTGTAGCTTGCGATATACTGAGCTTTGGGTCACGGTAGGACTCTAGTTTATGACGCTAAAACACTTACCCCATAGTTCTCCTTTAAGGAAGCCAGGTGGCGTGTAATGACCCGCTGCCCGGCTTCCTGATACAAAAAGTATTGGGCTAGGCATCAGAGCATTACGGCAAGTACGAGTATTTGGGCGAGGATCATTTTTCCAGCTGGAGGGAAGTGGATGCTTGTGGACTCCATTGCTGACAGGACCCACATACAATACAAAAAGAGGACACTTATTTGATCAACACTCTGTGGGAGTGGGGACATTGTATTCAACAACCAAATGGTGATTCTGAAATTATACTTGGAGAGTCTGTACTCGGACTTGTTTATTTGATCTCCCCTGAAAGCCCCTGCTGGAACAATGTGCGTACTATTATCAGCTCCACTGCTTTACCTTAGCCTTACTATTCCTTCTCTCCCATCCCTCTGCTCCCACAATTTGCGGGTGTTGGATGATCTAAAAGTCATGACCTGTCAGGACTCCTGAGGAAGCGATACCGCGAAACGCGTCAAGTCTGTACAATATTTGTTTCATTGATATAGTCAACTGTGTATGTCCTTACTATATATTTGATCGCAACAAACACAATGGACACATGACAGTTTTGGATTTTACAAATATTTTAATGTATATTCATATCAATAAAAAAATGAATTTTTAGATACACCTGTCATTTAGTTCTTGGCACCTCGAAAGCCCCAAGTTGTATTTTTATGTTTTTTGGAGTACGAGTACTCACCCAAATACTTGGCATTGGCACACTAGTATCGGTGCATCCCTAACATACAATGTACCACCCAAGCCTTGAAATCTTTAACCCTTTGTTAGGACAGACAGCGTCCACATCTAGTTTACAGCTGATAATGAGATCTGCCAGCACAATTAAGCCAGGGTTAGTTATGCTATAGATCTCCATATAAAATCATGGGAAAAGGTAAACAACATTTTGAATAGTTTTAAAGCGATGTAATGTGAATGAGAACTTGTAACAAATAAAATAGGTGTTATCCCAATTAGGCTGCAAAAGGGAAAACACACATTAAAGAAGAACATATCTGGTAACCCTGGCAGTGGGGATACCTGCGCACTGCAAGGGTTAAGTGCTCTTTCTCGTCTAGGGTCTAAGTTATACTTGCCCGACCTCGGTCCTGCATGTCTCCTAAACCAGTCCCTGCAGCCACTCTCCCCATCTGCTCCTGCGATGGAATGTTTATCTGCATCTTTATGTCTAATTCACGTGAGGTTGCAGGTACTGGCCTAGCAGCCAAGCGGCACCAAGGTTCAGGTGAGTATATCTTTGTTATATTAGACCCTAGCTGAAAACTAGCACGTAAATGAGAACTATGGGGTAACCTTTTTATCCCATAGTTCTCTTAAGGGTCAGGGGAGCACATATACTAGCGTCCTCCCGTGACCCAAAGCTCAGTATATCGCAAGCTACAGCTTGCTATTTACTGAGAGTGCTGCAGCCGGGACGGATTCTGACAATACTGCCGAGATCCACCCAGCTGCGTGAGTGACAGCTGGCTCTGCCTATCTAGAGGCAGAGCCAGCTGTGTCCGCCGCTCCCCCGTCCGTTCCGCCAGTCAGAGCTGGAGGATCAAAGAGGGGGGGAGCCATGACTGACAGTCACCACTCTCTGCAGGGAGATGATCAGAAAGTGAGCGAGTGACGGTATGTGTTCGCTCACTTCCCGATCTAGAAAGCCGACGTGTGACAGTTTCATTGTCACACGTTGGCTCTAACTAATAAGGTTGAGTGATTTTCACTCACCTCATAGTTCTCCTTTTAATCCTTGCAGTGTGGGGGTAGTCCCACTGCAAGGGTTACGTTTCATTCTGCCAGGGGTTCTTCTTTAAAGGAGAACTATGGGGGTTAGGGCTTTTTCCCATAGTTCTCCTTAAGGTAACGGGAGGACACAAACTAGCATCCCCCCGTCAACCTAAGCTCAGTATACCGCAAGCTCAGCTAGCGATATACTGAGACGCCACAGTATACCGCAAGCTGCTGCTCGCGGTATACTGAGACGCTGAAGCGGATCCTGACAATTATGTCTGGATCCGCCCAGCTGCGTGAGTGACAGCTGGCTCTGCCTATCTAGAGGCAGAGCCAGCTGTACCCGCTCCCCCCCCCGTCCGATCCGCCAGTCAGCGCTGGCGGATCGGAGCGGGGAGGGGGGAATCCAGCCCCTCCCTTGTCATGGCAGAGGGCTGTGACAAGATCGAGAAGTGAGCGAACGCCGGTATGTGTTCCCTCACCTCCCGATCTACTGAGCCGACCTGTGACAGTCTCATTGTCACAGGTCGGCTAGAACTATGAGGTGAGTGAAAAGCACTCACCTCATAGTTCTCCTTTAAATCACAGCCTTTCTCAATGAAACTGCCTTTGCAGCTGTCCAACGTCCTGAATATTCCAATGCTGATTAGTTGCATCTGCGGTGGCCAAAATAACATGTACACAAAAATGCTGCACGTGTTCTGCATTCGGTGCCAGATGTTAAGGAAAGATCGTTCAGAAATATTTTGAATCCTAATTAAATGTAATTCCTTTGTGCAGAAGATAAATAGGAATATCACTGTGTACCGTAATGATCCCATTCATTTGGGTACCTTGTAAACGTAGGTTTAGGCACACAGCTAAGGCCTTGTTCACACCAAGCGTGGAGCAGGTGCAGACCTGATCAAAACTGCGTCCAATGTATTCCAATGGTATTTTTTGCTCCAGTTCACATTGCAGCGTGCACTTCCAGAGCAGGTAAAAAAAACTGCAGCAGGCCCTATTTTACCTGCTCTGGAACGTATGCAAATGCATAAAAAACGCCTGGAACGCACAAAGTCCATTTTAAACTAAACATTTTTTTTTAACCAAAAAGGGCCCAGAACGCATCAAAAACGCGGCACAACCCACTGCACTGCGTGTGCAGAAACCTTAGCAGATCTGCTCTGCATTTAGTGTGAACAAGGCCTTAATGTACATTTCACATTCCTATGTGTAATTCTGTAATTCTCAAGACACCTCTTAAAGACACTAAACCTAGGTCCTGATTATTTAATTTGCTCCACTGCAGGGAAAGCAGTAATATTTGGCCAAGGTTGTGATTGAGTGATGGAACAGCAGCTTATCTTCTTTGTTCTGTCCTTTTATTTGGCAACCTCCATTTGGTAGATTCACGGTACTGTGTAATGTAAATCCTGATTGGCTGAAAGCGGTAACGTTTTATTCCCAGTGTAAATGTTGTGGAAAAGGGAATTGCAGGTAACTAATGCTAAGACAGGCTGGAGTACCAAAAACATTATTGTGTAAAGTAAACCTGAACTAAAAATATTTAGAGTGTACACTTTTTTCAATCCAAGTAAAGAAAAAAGTAAACCGTGTGATGCACTGTTCAGCTGCTCCACCCTCCGTCACCACCATTTTCCCCACCACCATTTTCCCCACCACCATTTTCCCCACCACCATTTTCCCCACCGCTATTCCCAGCAATTGTTGAATGTCAAAATGACAGCCAGGAATTACGGTGTATTACACAGAAGAAGCGGCTGTGTAATGCCCCTTTCACATGGGCATTCCAATCAGGTCTGTCTGTCAGTTTTTCAGGTGGACCTGATCAGAAGCCCAATGTTAGTAGGGTAGCCAAATCTAAACGGCGTCTAAATTGGCACAGATCCCCTGCTGATCGGAATGGATGTCACTATAGTGACATCCGTGTCCGTCTTGCTTTTTCCTCCACCACAAGAAAACAAAAAAAAACCTGACATTGCTGGACCCATGTTGGTCTATGGGGAGTTAAATGCGTACATTTACATTTGATTACCCTGACTCAGGCCAGGTCCAGAAAAACAAATGTTTCAAGGGACCTGACCATGTTGGATCAGAGGTAATGTGATGAAATTTAACAAATTTTACTCCCCATAGACCAACATGGGTCAGTCATTTCAGGTTTTTTTTTTTCTAGCGATGGAGGAAAAAGCAAGACGGACGGGATGTCACAATAGTAACATCCATTCCATACAGCAGGGGATCTGTGGATGAGCGCAAAGGAGCCTAATGTTTTGTAAAATGACACGTGACAAGTGTAATTGAGCAAAACAGTATAACAATGTATTGTTACACTGTAGCTACAATATAATTCATGACAATCAAAGGTGTGGTCTTGATCTGCATATGACATCAGTTAAAGAAACCTTACAATCAAAAAAAGTAGTTTCAATAAAATGACTTTCTATTTAACCCCCTTTTTTTAAACCTCTAATGAATGCTAATTAGCTTCAGTTCACTGTTAACTATTATTTTTCTGCTGATTTTCTTTTCTGTTTTTCTTTAACCATTAATATAATTTCTTTTCATTAATTGTATTTTTTTTTTTCAGTGTCGCAGTAAAATAAAATAAAAAATAAAATTGAAAGACTTTCTTTCATTTGCAAATACGTTCGCCATGCTTTGTACCAGAAATTGTGTTATTGACATTTTTAACAAGACCCATTATATAATAAAATATATTCTTTATAAAATAAAAATATTTTTAATTAGAAAATAACACTAGTTAAAATAAATGCGTTTCTGCATTCCTATGTTTTTTTGACTATATATCACTTAGAAAAAAATAATTTGTGTAAGCTGAATGAATCTATCTTGAGCAATGACAAAGTTATCGCGGAAAAAACAGGCCTGTAGTGGAAATGTAAAATGTGTTCTTGTTCATAAGGGGCATAAAGGTCTGAGAGGTTAAAGAATATTTTACCTCTGTATTTAAGGGACCATTCACACCGTATTTGTTGGAGCTGCGCTGGCTGTGTTTTCCAGCGCAGCCCCAACGCAAGACAAGGCAATTTGCCTTGTCACGGATGGGCTTGGTTCACACCGCCGCAATGCATGGCCAATGTGGTGGTGTGCACTGAGAAGAAGTATGGCATGCTGTACTTTTTTTTTCAGCATAGCGGGATGTGATGCAGTACAACCGCCTTGCACCCCACTGTGCCCGTAGACCGGCCAGGTCACTCACTATCTGCAAAGAGTTTGCATGTCCTCCCTGTGTTAGCATGGGTTTCCTCCGGGTTCTCCGGTTTCCTCCCACACTCCAAAGACATGCTGGTAGGTTAATTGCCTCCTCTCTAAGTAGGCCCTCTATGTATGCATGTGAGATAGGGACCTTAGATTGTAAGCTCCTTGAGGGTAAGGACTGATGTGAATGTGCAACTATGTAAAGTGCTGCATAAATTCTTGACGCTATATAAATACCTGTAATAAATACATTTCAACAAAGTTCTAAAGGAAAAAAAGTACACAGTGCAATGTGCCAGGTTTGGCGCGTCGGTACTGTGTTGGGCACATTGTGTTGTGCAGCGGCTGGTGTGAATTGGCCCTAACACTGTTTATGGGTACCCCAATACCCCCTCATTTTATTTACTCAAACTCACAAGACAGTCCCTCTTTACATTCGATTTTCTCCCAGGCGCCTGTGTACTCCAGTGCTTAGGCATGACTACAAGCTTTATAGAGATAAATGGCAGAGCCCAACTTTACAAATGTTTCCATCTTGTTGTATATCAGTCTATTTTACGTGAAGGCATGCCAATAAATTCATCCTAACTACACAATAATTTGGCAAACAATTCCAAACCTACCGAAATCCACCAAAATTAACACACCATACTGAGGTGGAGATGTGGATGTTAAGAAGGTTATGGATGCCCTACATGTTTTCATGTGCGACAGAAGTGCATGATAAGCAGCCCTTCCAATGACGTCCTATGGTCAGGATTAGCCTTGACCTTCAGCAGTTGAGGTGACAAGCTTAAATAAGGGGGGTATTATGGAATGATGGCTTACCAAACTGATTACATCCATTCATTTTTAATTTAGGAGAGTATGTCTAAGCAGATTATAGAGAGGGAAATGTATTTCTTTTATCATTAGTTTGGTTTAAAAGGGAAATATAATTAAACATGCCATTTCCATGTACTTTGTGATCCTGTGCGGATATCAGAATTTATGCCTTTACATCAGATATGCTGTAATTAAACTGTTCTCCCTCTCTGTGTTGTGATCTGCAGGTGCAGTGATCGCTTAGAAGGCCGCAGTTAATGAATATTTGCACACTTTAAAACTCAGTGATCCATATTACAATCTTTAAACATGTCTTCATATAGATGTGACCTCTTGCCACCCTTCAGTCTGCTAAAGAAGAGGCCAGTTAACATCTTTGCACGTAATGTATTTACCATGGAGACCTTTGTCAGGATAATATAAGCACTCTGCGCTCACTATTTGACATATTAGCATTGTACTGTTTTTTTTTTTATGTTTTTATCTACGTCTTTATTAGGCTTCATTCGCTGGCAGCATCAAACCTGCACTCATATGCATATAGAGCACATTTCTATACCCAAGTAAATGCATGTACTTGATTTTCAGTGGTATCATTCAGACTTGGCATTTACCAGCATTCAGTATAGCATTCAGTATAGCGTCCAGGATGCGATCAAAAGCTCTAAGGCTGCATTCACACCTCCAGCCCCAGTTCAGTACTGACCATTTTGTTGTGTGTTTGTGTGACAGTGCAGTAACACTTTGTATTGTAGAACCTTTGCTGGTCTGTAGACATAGCACAGAATTCCCTAGGCGAGAGGCCAGACTTCCTGCGAGGTCCAAGCCCATCCTGGCATCTCTGGCGCCTCCGACAGATGAAGTTTCTCCCCGGTTCTCTATCCCAGAAACAGATTCAGACTTGGCAACACTTTGTGCAACCTTCCCTCAGGCAGAGAGGCCCAGGGGGGAAGGGGGAGAGACACTCACATGGTCAGTCCTAAATATTTAGGTCTTCCCACTGCCAACACAGATATTCATAACACCCCATTATTGGATGTTCTGCTCTGGGGCAAGCTCAAATCCAGCATCAGACAGATGCAAACAATAAGGCCTGGTTTACACCTGTGTATTCTGTGAACGTGTGGCAAACGCGCGTATATGTGTGCGCTCGGCACACGTTGGCGGAAACACGAACAAATGAGCAACACACTTGCAGTGCCATTCATTTTTAATGGCACCCCAAAAGCAGACAGCAAGATGTGCGTGTTTGCTCTGCGGTTGCGCATGTCATACAAACGCTAAAGCAAAAAAATGGCAAATGCGAAAAATACTACATGAGCTTTTTTTCATGTTTGCTACGCGTTTATCAAATCATTGAAACCAGTGGGGACGCGCAGCATAAGCGGCATGCAAATATGCGCAGACCCACACGAACAGGCGTGAACGGGATGCGTGTTGCTGCGATCTGCGGGTGTGAACTGGGCCTAACAGAATATAGGGCAAACCAAATGAGCACAGACTATCAAATCAGCTAGAATGGATACAGCCTAGCAGAACTAAATTTAGGGATTCACCCTGCTTAGGGCTGGTTCATAAACAGTGCGTTCCAATGCTGCAAGCACAATTTTTGCAGATCGCACTGGACCAGAACCCAGGAACTGCTGCATTGACTTCAATGCACCGCCACGACCCATCCCACCCCTGAACGTAGGAAGGCGGCCGGAATGTGATTCAGTGCGTTCTAGAGCCTGACTGCTCTAGAATGCACTGTTTATGGTGTGAACCGGCCCTTAGTGTAAGGTGGCTACAATTGATTGAAGGCTGATGTGAGAGGTGTGGGTATTAGAGACTGAGGGTGTTATGACTATTAGCATTTCAATGTTCCCTGCATTAGCAGTTTATGTAAACTGATGAGAAGAGTTTGTTTCTAGCTGTAGGCAAAGGTCTCTCTCAATTAATTAAAAGTTTGAAATATCAGTTAATTTATAGAACAACTAGTGGATTCTATTTACAAATATTTAGAATAAGACGTAAATAAAAGTATCACTTTGCATAGTGCCATTGGCCCCTTATATCAGCCCTCTACAAATCAAGTTGTTAATGATGAATTCCTCACTGTCTATGTTGCTGATATCTTGGAGCATACAATATTCAGAGAACAAACACGGGGAGAAAATCACCAAAACATGTATGGCTTTCTGAAATGTAATTCTCAGCTAGAAACAAGTCATGTTTTGTGTGAAGACCATACAATAGTATAATGATAATAGGTATAGTATAAGCTGCCTGTGTATTGCTGGCCTCTGGTCTGTGTAGTGTTTTATGCTTTGTTCATATCTGTCTTATATAATGGATGTCTAAAGGTTACAGTGCAGACGGTACGTTTCATTATTTGATTATATGTTTGTACTTGGTCTAAATAAAGATTTAAAGCAGAACTCTGGGCAAATCAAATCTTATACCTTGCAGTGGGGCTACCCTCTACTCCGTCGGTGAGCTGCCCGAGCGTCAGCTCTGCCTCTCCAGATGTTGGATCGACTGAGTCGAAGTGCAGAGCATGTTCGGCTGACCGAAGGCAGCCGATGTACGGCTGATCTTAGCGGGTGTAAAGCTGAAATCAGCCGTACAAGCCTGAAGTGAATAGCCGAACAGCGTTCAGCTCACTTCGCTTCGGGTGGGCTATTCACTCTTCGGCAGCTTTGTGAATAACCCTCTAAGTTTACACAGGATTTGACTCCAAACTTCAATAAAGGAAGGATGTGGCAAGGGAACCATGCAATGGTGAGTAGGGTCAGAGGGCGAGCTTTCACAAGACTGTCACTGTGCACATTCAAAGTGTCTTTTGTTTTGTTTGAAATACTTTTATATACAAAAACGCAAATCTAGCCAAAGCTCCAATAAAACAGAGATTCTTATTACTGCAGTATGTTCCATATGAACAACGACATTAAGTTAAGCCTCACTCATGCCACTTCTTACGCTTCTACCAAGCATGAAACATTTTTCATTTTAAACAGCTAATAGAACATGGGTCTTCATTTTCTCATTTGATACTATAGAAACTTGTATTAATAGATGCACTCGTCACAAGGAATCACAACAAAGCGATGACATTAATCAAATCTCACGCTATGGGTGCGTGGAACAATGATGACATTATTTTAAGGTCATTTCGTCTTTAAAGCAGCATTAACCTTTATGATGCAATTAGCAAAAGCAAGTGTTTTGTAAATCACATTAGTCAATCAACCAGCTACCCAAGGGAATTTCTGTTCTGGAGAAAGACAAAGACAAGTTGGCGAGAAAAAAACCCCATACATACCTGAAAAATTCCATCGTGTCAGCCGATAAAGTTCCTATGGTGCTTGTCAATTCATGGCTCTTAATGCTGTTTTTTAAAGGATTAGTCAGGGGTGTGACTAGAAATCACAGGACCCCATAGTAAAAATTTTAATGGGGCACCTTCGCCAGACAAAGGAAAGAAAAAAAAAACCTATTTAACAGCAACCTAATTATCACAGACTTACATTGGTCAGTAGGATCAAAAATGCCCCATTAAATTGGTGGTCATAAGGAGGAAGAATACTCCATTAGGTTAGTGGTCAGTATATAGAAAAATGTTCACTTACTGTACATTGGTGATGAGTTTGAGGAAGAATGATGCTTTATGTTGGTGGTCAGTAGGTGGAAGAATGACTCCTTACGTTGGTGGTCATTAGGAAAAAAAATGTCTCTTTACATTGGTGGTCTGTAAGAGGAAGTAAGTCTCCTTATGTTGATGGTCAGGAGGACCGAGAATGTCCCCTTATATTGGTGGTAAGTAGGAAGAAGAATTTCCCCTAATGTTGGTGGTCAGTAGGACTAAGCATGTCCTCTTACGTTGGTGCTAAGAAGGAGGATAAATGTCTGCTTACGTTGGTGGTCAATAGGAGGAAGAATTACCCCTTTTGTTGGGGTCAGTAGATAGACAAATGTGCCATTACATCTGTGGCCATTAGGAAGAAGAAAGTCTCCTTACATTGGTGGTCAGAAGGAGGTAGAATATCATCTTACGTTGGTGGTCAATAGGAGAAGGAATGTTCCCTAATGTTGGTAGTCAGTAGGAGGCAGCATGACTACTTATGTGGGTGGTCAGTAGGAGGAAGGATGTCCCTTCACATATACACACACACACTAAACACACACTCTAACATACTATCCCCACTCTACACTGTCACCTACCTAAGCGTCTCAAATGTGTTGTTCTAGCAGCCAGCTCTGCTGTCATGCGTTCAGCCATTCTGAGCTCTCAGAGGTCTATTTAGAGCAGCATCTCACCACCACAGCTACTGCCAGCTCCGATCCCTATATATCTGTGCTTGGGAGGAAGAGGCGTCTGGCCTCTACAAGGTTTGCAAATTGCGTTAATGAACAATGTGTCAGGTTCTAAGTGGGCAGTGACGGTAGAGCTCTGTGTAGTGGAAACTGAAGGTTAGCTGGCCGGACAAGCCTTCGCAGCCAAGGAACTACTGTATAAGGGTAGCCATGGTTGGTGGGAAAAGGACAAACACCCCTCCTCGTTCTGACTGAGCCCCCCTTTGCCCTGGGCCCCATAGCAGTAGCATGGGCTGCTATGGTGGTAGCCCCGCCTATGGGAATAGCTTAATTTTAAAAGTAAAAACTCCGGGACCATAATCCTCTAACTTACTTCACAATTCACAGGTATATAAAATGCAAGAGTGTATGTCTATGTACTTGTAAGTTTGTGAGCCAGAAGGTAGTGAGGCTAAGGAAGAGAATGAGAAAAGTTGCACCTTTAAGTAAAAATTGACAGTGGCAGCTCCTGCTTTTCTATATACAGTGGTACCTCGGTTCACAAACTTAATTTGTTCCATGATTCTGGTCGTGAACCAAATAAAACGGTGATCAGACCGCAATCTCGACTAGAGGAAGCCACGACAATGAGTCCGAGCAGGAAAGATGGCTGCGGTTGTGTTCGTCACCCTATGCAGAGTTTGCGAACGGAAGCAATATTTTGTCGAACTTCCTGTTCATGAACCGAATTGTTCGCAAACAGAAGCTTTTGTGAATCGAGGTACCACTGTACACAGGTTAGTAACCTTTGCCTCCCCAGGCAAAACAAGCATAAAGTGGAAGTACCAGATTTAAACCCTAACTGAATGACCTTTAGTCTGGTGAAGAACCGAGTATCGTAAACAGTTGCCATTGAAAAAATACTTGTTTCCACTTTTTTTTTTTTAATCCTTTGTTGCATCACAATCCTGGCAATACCCTGCAGCCTCTATGTAGCCGCTTATTATCTGCATGCATTCCACTGATAGCTGCATAGCATTTCTCAGCATGGGTTCACTTATGGTGACAACAGAGGACCATGTGCAATGTGTGTTGAAATGAAAACATGTAGTCTCTATTGGAAGCCTGTGTGACAGGAAGAGAATACGGGGGCACAATTGGGAGATGGACACAGAGCATTGTCACCTTGTAACAGGAAGTTCCTGAACTGGATGAATCGCCAGGTATTATTTTAATGATTTAAAAATACTGTAAATGACTTTTGAAATTACATTAACATGTTCAGTCATATATGATTGTAGTGTTTTGGTTTACATATACTTTAATTGTCTTATAAGAAGACAGACTGGTAGAGAAATGATGTCAAATAAACAATTGCTTCTGAAATCTAAAATGAGTTGGAAGAATGAAAAGAAAGACGTGAAATGGCAGACAAGCCAAGGACTTGACAGAAAACAATTACTAAGTGTCTGATCACTATTTAGTGACAGCATAAATATTGATTTTCTGAGGCTACCCAGGGATTTGGAAAAATTCTCCCCTGCTGAAGACTGCGGGAATATTGAACAAAATGCAGCCCCTCATTATTTTATTGTTTGCAATTTACATTTCATCACCCAATTAAAACAACTGTATTTGCTCCACTAAATCTGAGATACAGATGAGATAATTCTGGGGTTGTCACAGCCAAAACGCCATTTTTTCCATGAAAACCTAGACAAAAGTATCACAGTAAGCCTTTTTAAAGGGGAATGTCACTTTTTATCACAGTGTATTCAAACAATTTTCAAAATGCCCAGACTAACACAATGTAATATATACCTGCACTTTGTCAATTGAAAGGGACTGTTGGAGAATTAAAAATATAGCTGCTGCAGATTGGAAGTGTAGATAAGCAAAGGCGCACATACAGTACCTGTCTGTTCAGTCGTATCTGACTGTTGGTGGGTCTGTTGGCCAGCTCTCTGGGCACCATATCTGATATGCTTGAGGGCCTTTTCCATAGAATATTCTCAAGACGTTTTTTTTACCAGGTTGGTCTCCAGGTCTTTTCTTGACCCTCCCCATTAATGCACACTTGTGACGGGCATACAGATGTGATAACACATGTGCATAGCAAATGTGCTTACCAGCATGTCTTTGGAATGTGGTAGGAAACCAGAGTACCCGGAAGAAACCAATGCAAGTAGAAGAAGAACGTGCAAACTTCATGCAGATAGAGTGTTGGATGATTTTTTTCCAACCAAGGACCCGGTGCTACAAAACATAAGTGCTAACCACTGTGCTGCTCTCCACATACCTGCAGCAGACTCTAAAACCCTGCTGCTATAGGCAAAGACCTGGGCTGTTGTGACAACCAAAGCTGCAACAATGCCTCTAACCTTCCACCCCCACACATGCGTCCATCACTATCATGGACAGTCTTAATGGTCACAAGAAATGTGCAGAAGGGAAGAAAGGGCAGGCAAGTTGCAGCACCACCCAAAAGTGTGTCATAGCTTTTCCTGTCAGAACAGATCAGCACCCAACCGTAAGTACAAGGCATTGGGGGTTTTTGTGGCCATGCAGAGTCACTTCTAAGTGCCTGCAGTTCCACCTAGCAGCTGTTTTTTTGCCCTCATCATTGAGTTTCTTTTAAAAAGCTATAAGGGATCTTCAATATGTCTGGTTTGTACAAAAACTGTCTTCTTACAGTCAGTTGCCAAACGATAGGCTTATTTTGTTTTCATCTGTGTTTTTTTGATATGTGTTCTGTTTGTTTTAGTATGCTTTTTGTATAACTCTGAATGATCTCTGCAGGTGCCCAGATGCTTTTATATTGGGGACTCTCTAGTATGCCCAGACACCCCACCCACCATACACACTGTTTGATCACAGGCCCCTAAAAAGTTCAGTTTAGTTACAGTTTTTCTTTTTTTTTGGAGATGCAGTTACTCATTCAAAGGAAAGTACAGTATTCTTATCATACTACTATGTAGCCAGAAGCAAGTATACACAGCTACATTCTTTTCTGGAAGTAGAATAAAGGAAACTTGTGAAGTATGGGAGTTGCCGGTACTTAGTTTTAAAGATGCAGGCTCAAAAGCCTTCATGCTTTTCATCGCCTCATTACCTAGCAAGTCATTGACCTGAAACACACACATGTAAAAAAGAAGTTCTGGTTTTCCAGTTTTACTGACTTGTTCAAGGTCAGTGACTCACTATGTAGTAAAGAAAAAATCAGAATGATTGGCCATGAGCCTAGATTTTTTTTTAAATGCTAAGGGCTCTATATTTAATGGAGAATTAATGGGGTGAGTGAAATACACTCATCACCATAATTCAAGCCAACCTGTGACACTGAGCTGTCACAGGTCGGCTCTATTGATTGGGAAGTCAGTAAAAACATACCTCTGATCGCTGACTTCCCAATCCTCTCCCTGCAGAGAGCAGATTTCCCCTCTGTTTGTCCAGTGCTGATTGGAATTACGGACAGGGGAGGAGGCGGACACAGCTGGCTCTGCCTGCTGTCCATCAGCCAGCGGGGTGGATCTCGACAGTATTGTTGGGATCCGTTCCAGCTGTGGTGTGACTCTGCACTCTCAGAAAATAGCGGGAAATAGCCAGCTATATACTGTGTTTTGGGTCACCAGAATGTCTTACTGTAGCCAAGCTAGGATTGTCAGCTTCCATGGCTTCACAGCTTATTCAACAACCAAGGTGAACTGGCACGATATGGAGAATATGCACAGAATCCCTTTCTCTTTCTTCTTCTCAGACCAAAAGGCAATTCTTACCTATCGAGTATCACTTTGTGCTATGACCGCATACACACTGGACAGTTAGCTGCAGCCAGTTTGTATGTGGCTAAAACTGCCGGGCCTGGATGCAAACTGTGCATCGGTGGCGCTGGCCATTGAGTTGCAGAGGGTACATATCTGGCTGCGTGGCTGCAACTGTTCATACAGAATGTGTACATGGGGAAACGTTTTTCTGCTGCAGATTTTTTGCAGTGGAGAAGACTAATCGACCACTGGAATGAGCCCTTACTGCTTGTTAAGAAAATGTAAATAGTTTAATGTCCATAGTCTGGACACAGTTCCATGTAAGTGCCCCTCTCCCCACTTACATCTCCTCTGGCTTCCCTACTGCAGGGGATTAAATCACCTGCTGATGAAATTCCAGGGAATGGAGAGAAAAGCATTGCAGCACAGTGCTCGGAGTGTCTTCTCCAGAAATTTGAAGTACTCTACATTTACCAGATGACATCACCCTCTGCCAACTATTACAACTCCCTCCTCTCAGCCTACCTCTTCGCAGGCTATCCCCTCTCCAGTCTATCACAAATGCCAGTCCTTCTACTGGTTTCTGATCGCCCAAAGAATAAAATTCAATATATTGAAAACAACTTACAAAGACCTCCAAAACTCTGCCCCCAGCTACATCACCTACCTCTATGTCTGTGAAGGTTCTCATTCATCCAGGTCATGGCATATGTGTAAACAAAAAAAATATGGCAAGGCAACTGGACTTGCTGTATTTTTCTTGAAGACGTTTCACTGGTCATCCAACCAGCTTTCTCAATTCAGAATGACTTGTACAAAAATTGTCTAGGAATGAATATGGTCAATGGTGTTCCAATCCAGATACTCTGTTAGTCACAACCAGGTGTTGAATGCATTTGCATAATTGGAGCTAGGTGTTAATAACCTGCCCAGAGAGAGATGTTAAAACTGTATTTTATTTACAGATACAGTATCACCTACCTCGTCTCAAAAAATCATAGAATCCTTCCTCTCCATTACTGACCGGCCAGCTCCCTTGTTAACTCCCATTCTTGCCTCTACGATGTCTCCAGAGCCTCTCCCATCCCCTGGAACGCCCTACCTTAACCTGTGCGGCAATCTCCTACTTAGTCAGCCTTTAAGCAATCCCAGAACACTCCTTCCCTCCCACCTCCACCTAACAATTTAACGTTTGCTTTTTCAAGAAAATCAGCCCCACACAGCCACTATCATTTTGGATCACTAGCCCCTTGCTTTTAGATTGCAAGCGCTCACAAGCATGACCCTCCCAACCACCTTGTGTTGAATTTTATTGTAACTGTACTGTCTCTCTTTATATTGTAAAGCTCTGCACAAACTGTTGGCACTGTAAAAATCCTGTAACTTATACTTACTTGGCCATTTTGGTTGCAACTAATTCTTAATGGAGCCCTATGAAAACTTTTACCAGTGGGCCGCATTTAAACTTTGATTTTAAAAATGACTATATTTCCCCGATGTTTAAAAGGATGCTTTTTGTTATTCAATCACAAAATGTTTGTTCAGTGCCCACGCATGGAGAAAAAAAGAAGGAAAAACATGAATCTCCTATTCTTGTTGATACATGAAATAATTAACCTGTAGAACAGCTGTCTCTCTGTTGTGATGGTACGGTAATTGCATCAGAAACTTCATTGCTAAGATCCTGATGATAAAAGTGTTTCTGTTTCATTAACAAACTGGTTGCCGAGAGGATGCACATGTTCTCTTGGGATAATATGTCAACTTTGATGCACTTGTTTCTATAATTTCTCTGTAGAACTGAAATTTCTGGGGAATGTAGGGGAACAGAAAAGGTCTTGTTAACACAATGAAGTAATGAATATAGTTTTAAGGTTTAAGGTAGATGTAGTCATTAGCGAGAGCCTGATCCTGTTGTTTTTTTGCAGAATTAGTCATGTGCATTTGCACTTCTTCAGTAGATCAGCGCTTGATGGAGTTAGGATGGATTGAGGTCTGTTTATTATTTTTTTTTAAATCTATGTTTATTAAACAAAATAATAGACAGACACTTGCATGTATCACAAAAGAACAAGGACTGCACGCAGGCAGTCAACTGATTCACGTTTGTACTGATTTGAGCATACATGATATTAAAGTTAGTGAATTCTCAAACGAGTCAAGTATTACTGGGACTCAGCGACGCACCAATATAAATCGGTCCTGGTGAAAAAACATCATATCTGTCACTGGTCAAAAACCGTACACACCATATTTCGGAAGCGCTTCTAGTTCACCTTATCGCATAGAGTGATAGTGCTTTGGGCTGCGCCCACCCATCTTAGCACCCTCCCATGGGGCGTGGTAACCGGACCGCTGGAACCCAGGGTGGGCACTGAGCCCCTAGCACCGTAACATTTCAACTATATAGACATATGCAATCTGAGTGTAAGGTGAATATGGCGAGAGCCCCGAGGGGCAAAGCAGGAAAGAGAAAGAGGAGGGGAGGTTGAAAAGCAGTAATCAGTTTGGGACAGGGAGGACATTGAGAGGAGAGAGGAACGAGGATGAGAGGGGCCTGCCAATTACTGGTCCTGACTCCTAGCAACGGTCAACTGTCAGTTTCCTCGAACATGTCTGTAGCACTAGCAGAAGTCCAGGGCACAGGTCCACCACCGACCCAAGGGTATCAACGAGGTTTAACTCTCCGGGCTCATGATCTGCAGGTAGTGGCCAGTGGTGATGTAATGTGTCCACGCTCTCCAAGTGGTCCGGAACTTCTCTTCCGGTGATGGACGGTGGACGTGAGATCTTCCATAAGGTAGATCTCATTGACCTTTTGTGAGCCAAAGACGCAGTGATGGGGCCATATTCGATCTCCAAAGCGCTGGGACTCAGGCTTTCGCTGCATTTAGTAGATGCACTGACAGTGAAGCTTTGTATTGGCGACGTGTTAGTTTGGTCATGTGCAAGAGGAACACCGCCGGGTTCAGCTCCAAATTCGGCGACACCAGTTTATTGATGTCTTCCACCTCCTCCCAGAATCTCGTCATCAGGGGGCAACTCCAGAAAATATGGAGCATAGTACCTCCAGTCGCGCCGCATCTCCAGCAGACATCCGGGATGGCTGGGTTCATTTTGTGGAGAACGTGTGGGACCCTGTACCATCGGGACAGAACCTTGTAGCTCTGCTCCTGGAATTTGTTGGCGATGGAGCACCTAATGGTGAAATGTATCATACTGTCTTTCTGTTCGGGGGAGAATGTGACGCCCAGTTCCGCCTCCCACCTCTGTAGGTACTGAGGGGAATACTCTTCTGGGGGAGCGACTAGTAATTTATAGAGTAGAGACAGAGCGTGGCGCACCGGCTCCCCTTGTCCGCAGATGTCTTCAAATGGAGTCAGGGGCCTATCCAGTTGAAGGGAGGCAGGAATAGCCAGGAGAAAGTGACTAAGCTGGAAGGAGGGCCAGACGTCCAGAGGAGGGTCTAGCAATGCCTGGAGCTCAGGCACCGGCATCCAGGAGCCCCCCGCCCGGAAGTCCCGGACGCGAAACTTGTTGAGGCCCACAAGGCTACTTAAGCGTCTATTTTCCAGGCCCACCGGAAAATCCCGATCCCCGATCACTGGGGTGAGCGGGGAAGGGAACGGGGAGAGTGTGGCCCCAATTGTGGGGTGTTGGGAGCACACTGTCGGTATAGCGCTAGACAGCCACGGGAGTCCCGTCAGCGGCACCGGAGAAGCCTGCACCTCCATGCGCACCCACTGTTTGTGGGCTGAGTGGCAACACCAATCGATTACTCTATTGAGGTGCACAGCTCTATAATAGAGGGCCACGTCAGGTAGTCCAATCCCCCCTGAGGCTTTTGGCATAATTAGGAGACGTCTACTTATTCTGGGTGCCCCATTCGCCCAAATGTATGTCAGGAACAGCCTGCGAAGGCGGGCAAAGAACGCTGGCGGGAGACAAATAGGCAGCGCTTGCATTATGTACAGAATCCTGGGAAGTATGGTCATTTTGAGCGCGGTACAGCGACCAAACCAAGTGACCGTGAGAGCCTGCCATTTCATCAGGTCTTGTTTAATCTGGAGCAGGAGTGGAATATAGTTGGTGTCATATAATGATTTCAGATCAGGGGTGAGAAAAGTGCTCAGGTAGGGCAGAGAACGTTCCTCCAATCGGAATGGAAACTGGGCCTGGATAAAGCCCAGTTCCGCCCGGGGTAGAGTGATGTTTAAAGCTGCCGACTTAGACCAATTAATGGCCAGATTCGAGAGAGCTCCATATTCCCTAAACTCCCGCATAAGTTCCGGGAGGGAAGAGCGCGGCTGAGAGATGAAGAACAGGAGGTCGTCAGCGTACGCTGCAACCGTATGGTACACCGAGTGGAGCCGGTGTCCGGCTATTTGACCATTAAGTCTAACATGACAGAGAAAAGGTTCTAACGCCAGGATGTACATCAATGGGGACAAGGGGCAGCCCTGTCGCGTTCCGTTCCTGAGAGGGAAATACGTAGATCTGGTCTCATTGACCCGTATCGCCGCTGTGGGACGAGAGTAGAGGGCAAGTAGCCATGCCAACATATTCGAGCCAAGTCCAATATGTTGAAGGGTGGACCTTAAAAACGCCCAATCCACCCTGTTGAACGCATTTTCGGCGTCTGTGGAGAGGATCATCAGCGGGGAGGAGGTAGAGCGAGCTCCATGTATGATATTGAGGGCCCTAGCTGTGCTATCCCTGGCCTCCCTAGTTAATACAAACCGCACTTGATCGTCTTGCACTAAGTTCCGGACGATAGGCGAGAGCCTGTTAGCCAAAATTTTCGCGAACAATTTGATGTCAGCATTAAGTAGGGCTATTGGACGATAGCTCCCACATTGCGCGGGGTCTTTCCCTTCCTATTATAGTCGGGTAAAGCCCTGGGGCCGGATGGTTTCACGATTCCGTACTATCGTGGGTTTCAGGATCTGTTATCGCCCCACTTCTTGGAAGCCTATAATTCCTATGGTCAGGAAGCCAGGCTGACTAGCAACAAGTGACGTCGGCTTCCTAGCTAGTCAGGAAGCCGGGCGGCATGTCATGACCCACCTGCCGACTTTAGTTGTTTCTAGGCAGCCTGGCTTCCCAGGAATCCGGGATGCGAGTCAGGATGTGCCACCCGGCTTCCTGATTGGCTTGGAAGCTTGCTTCACTTGTTCCTAGGCAGCCTGCATAGGAACAAGTGAAGCAAGCTTCCTAGCCAGGATGGCTTCCTGACCAATCAGGAAGGTGGGTCATTACCCACTGCCCACCTTCCTGATTGGAGAAGGATTTGGCTCCATGCTCCCTCGGCACTGCAGGTCAGAAGTGAGATCTCCCCCTGATCGAAAGTTTCAGCATCGGAGGTAAGTATTGGAGCATTTAGGCGAGTACGAGTATTCGCCCAAATACTCGGTATCGATACCGATACTAGTATCAGTATCGGTGCATCCCTAGTATTAGGCATCAGGACATAATAAAAATCACCTGGTCCTTAGCAGGTCTTAAAACCTCAGATGAACAACAACACATGACATTTTACCCCATGTAATTATTTATTTTACAAACATAAAGCCAAACACCCAGCTAGGTTTCTGTAGCTGGTGCCTAGCTCATCAGTTTCTTTTTCAATAGGTTCCAGAGATGCAACTCAGTTATTGCAGCTGGAATAGAGCTAAAGTCAGGATATTTGAGGCTTGGACTTGGAACTGACACTCAACAGCTTCTCTTCCTAATGGCTGTTATACATAGGTCAATATGTAAATAATTTTGTTGCAGCAAAACTGGTGTCCTTAAATAGGATGTCTGAATACTTGGTATAAAATAATGCTTTAAAGCATTTTCTTTCTTGGATCTATAAAACCTTAGTATGCCCATCTTATAAAATACTTCACTGCATACCACAGGCATACAATTTCTGCGTTTTATCATGCTACTTTGGGGAAAAAATATTTTTAGTACATGCACAATACATGCACATTTCCACCATCACTTTAAAAAGACAAATTTGACCGTTTATTTTGCTCGAAATCCAGTGTGCTCCTAACTTCCTTTTTCAGCCTTTTCTGTCCCTCTCTATATGAATACATTGCTTTCTTTCCCAGCAAAACAATGCTGTCTTGACTCCCAAAAGCCTGCCCAAGCACTGTTTGCAGAGAGATGTCTCTTGTTGGAGTTTTTACATCAATACTGCGTTCCCAGTACCTGGCCATGCAAGAATGTTATGAGCTTGGTAATAATGGGAGTATTGAAAACTGTGTTTGCTACATGTACAAGGTAAAGGAAAAAATAATAATTCTTAAATGTGCTGTAGAGGGGAAGAGAGAGGTTTGGTGGTACATTTGGAAAATGAATGGACATGCACTTTAAAGCTCAACTCCAGGAATAAATCATTTTTGCACATTTGCTGTATAAAAATGAATACCCCTAATGACTCGTGTACTATGTGTATGCCACTATGTTAGGGTATGTATTCAAGGAGTTCTGTAAAAAGACAATAGGGGGTCATGATGTTCATTTGCCCCTTCTCCATTCACAGAAAGCGTTGCATCATGTGAAAAGAACACAGCATGGTGTCTGAATGGAGTGCATGCAGCGTACTAGAGCAGGTATGTAAGTTTCAGTTCCGAAAGTTGGATACTTACAGTGGTGTCAGGATGAATGAATACATGATATAGTGCTAAAGTTAAGGTGAAGTGGAGATTCAAGGCTTGGAACTGGAACTGACACTCTCTTCTTAATTACTGTTATATATTCACCCATCAGCCATAACATTATGACCAACCGCCTAATATTGAGAAGGTCCCCCTTTTGCAGCCAAAGCAACCATGACCCATCGAGGCATGGACTCCACTAGACCTCTGAAGGTATAGTGTGGTATCTGGCACCAAGCCTTAAAGTGACATTATAGTCAAATATATTTTTCCCTCCCCCAATGTTAATGAAAGCACTTAACCTAAATGATGTTTCTTAATCCGATCTTCTTTCCTGTCATTTTCATCTGTCCCTCCAGCGCTGCTGCGGGTCTCTGATCCAGCGCTGACTCCTCTGTCCTAGATGGCACTTCCTGTCCCATTGTGTCTGCATGCGGGTGCACGCGTCCATAGACTTACCTTGTGTCTCTCCTCATCTCACGGCCGAAAGTGAACTGCGCCCGCCCCGAGATGCTTTGCGGTCGCCCAAGAACTTTCACAGTTTTGGATGTGAGCGCGCGGGGAAGACACAGCTAAGTTTCAACCGCTTTTTTTTTTGCTTGCTAGCAGTAGATATATGCAAAAACACCGGAGGTTTTCTCTAGTTGTTGTCAATAAAGCTTGGTTTTTAAAAAATCATGTTGGCTCCTGGATTGGACAGACTGGCTTCTGATTTCATATCATTTTCTCCACCCCTGGTTTGCCACAACCTGAGCAGAAACATCTTTCCCCTGCCAGAGGAACCTTTGTTCTCTGTTTGGAAGCAGTGACCTCAGATTGCTTTCTGCTGATTAGAGAGATCTGGCTGTAATTCAGTAAGTGGTGGGCCGGACCTCTGCACAGTGATCTCTGCTTCCACAAAGCGAGCAAGGACCCCATTGTGCATCAAGATGGCAAGGGACAGACATTTCTACTCAGGCTGTGGCTGATTTTTAAGGAAAACAATCTGTAAGACATTGAATACCTTTTTGTTTTTTAATGCAGCTGGAATGTGTTTAATTTAAACTGAAAGTACACTAGGGCTTTAAATCAATGACTTCCTACTCAGGTGCCTGAAATTATCACAGTTCTTTACAGAGCACACACTTATAGTGACACACGATTTTCACTCTATAATTGAGTGTCTTTTTCTTAACTGATCGGTGACAATTCCACAGCTATTTGTGGGTCTATTTTTTACCCCTGTATGGGGGAGCAAATATCCAAGCGACAATGATCTAAAACAATATCATCTATACAGGCATTTGTGTGAGAGGAAAGTCTGGCACAAAAGGGTGGAAGACAGTTGCCCCAATCTTGGCTGCCTTGAAACACCTTACCTTGACATTCTGCAGTGAGATGCTCTAGAGTCTGCCATATAGGGTATCCTGTAGGGCTTGAACTTGCAAAGTGCTTCCTAGCTTTTACAGCATTCTGCTATGTCACCCCTTGCTGAAGGTGTTTGCAACTCTCCCATCACCACTGTTCAAATGCTTGGCCTTAGAGAGGAATTATTTACCATGCCTTGTTCTTTATTGTGCCTATGTATGAAGGGGACCATCTTGGTAGAAGCAGGGTTTTGCTTCCTCGTGTCAGAGTCTACAGCAAGGAAAATGGTGAGCAGCACAGTAGTGATATTGCTAAATCTCACTCTCCTGAAGATAGCAGTGGGAGACAGCAGTGCCTGAAATTCCCTTGCATTATTCCTGGACCATCATATGTGCATATTTACAGGGTGAGGTCATCTAAGGTACTGCTGCCTCTGACTGCTAGGTTGAGGTGATTTGGAATGAGATGCATCATGTCACTACCAGTGGCGTCGCTACAGGGGGGCAAGGGGGTGCCACACAGACTGTCAGTGTTTTCTCCCTACAGGCTGTAGGGAGAAACCGCTGACAGTCTGACCCCCCTCTCCCCCCGCAGTCTACTCACCTCTCCGCGGCGTCTGCTCTCCTCTCCTGCTGACAGCCGCGCGATCATCTTCATTACAGCATAGCCAGTCTGTTATTGGCTCTTTTAAATTGCAGTAGCCAATAACAGGCTGGCTATTGCACCCACCCACTGCTGTCAATCAACAGCGGTGGACCTGATAGAAAACTTCAGGTCCCTTTATCTTATGTGCCCCCATGGCAGCATGGGAGACGGGAGGCTACACTTGTCGGTGGATCCAGCAATCAGGTGAGTATTAAAAAAAAAATGTTTTCTACTATTCTGTTTACAGTTCTTGCTAGAGCAGAAGTTGTATCTGAGAACCTGCAGTGCAATGATCTTTTTTGTACTTCATTCACTTTGTGGATCTGTGCTTCCTCCATCTATTGTGCTGCTTCTTCTATATTCTCCCACCGGTTATAAGAATACCAGTCATCTTAGGGACAGCTTTGACCTGAGGAAGCAAAGCCCTGCCTCTATTAGGATGACAAGCTCCACACAAACACTCTTTGCCCTCTGCTCGTCTTTTTTGGTAAGGTTTCCACAGTACAGGTTCACTTTAACATAAACTACAACTTTTTTTGGCTTTTTGGTTTAAAAGATAAGCTACGCTGTATTATAGTATGTCGTATTTAGAAACCAGACGGTTTCTGCCCTTAGAAGGTTTAGACAATGGACAAAAATCTTTAAAAGAGTTTTCACTGGATAAGACTGTAGCTTAGACAGTTCTAAAGGTAATTATTAAAACAAAAAAATAAAGCATGCTAGCAGCATGAGCGTTTCAGAAGAATGTATGAAATGCTGTTAAAAAGTGAAATAAACCTCTACTTATCCTATCCATAATGTATCTCTCAGCGTCTAACCTGTAAACCTTTTTGCTGCATTTACGTTTTTGTATTTGTGTGTTTCTTTTGTGCTGAAACACTTTCGTATCCTAACTTCAAATATGCTCTGTATTCATCCCGGGCTCCATCATGTTCTTTGTTCAAAAAAATATCTGTAGCAGTTTCCAGTTATCACTTTACCTTTTCAATCTCAAGGACTTAATGCTCGTTCTTTGCCAAAGCGGCATTCGGCGTAACTCATCGTCCAGGCTACATCGGTTTTATGTTGTAGATTCTGTTCCATTCACACTTGTTATCAGAGAGTTTGTACACTGGCCTCTGGTTTATCTGTCTTATCATCAGCCTTGAATCAATGTTTTCTGAAATGTTGGCTCCTTTTAATCTGTTACCTTAAGGTTTACACCTTTCAACGTGATGATATGTTAAAGGAATTTTTGGTTTCTTTTGTTCTTCTCACAATACCTTTAAAGTAGAACTATTGTCTCCATTAAAAAATGTTTTGCAGTACTAAATTGTAATTGCATTTGTACCAACAGTTTTCTTTTGGTTCCCCTGCAAAGTCCCACAGATACCTGTTGATTATCTCAGTGACATCCACCTAATCAGGCTTCCTGTTTTGGGTTGACAACAATGTTGCATTGCTCCTGAATGCACAGCAGAGTTGCCTCTCTCATGGAGGTTGTGACTGCTTCTCCCTTCTGGCCATTGCATGCTACAGACGCCAGGTGTGCAGTCTGTTGACTGGTTACAGGCACATCTAAAGGTATGCTGGGTATGTGTTCTTTCACATAAAGCTCAGGAACAAAATGACTGATGGCATAGAAAACTAATATCTATGAAAGGAGGGCCAACAACAGTACAGATCAGGGGGAGAGGTGATTGATAAATGAAGGAGGTCATTCAGACAGGAAATGAAGATGAGCTCGGGATAGCTGCTGCAGCGTGAAAGGGTTGTATTGTGGAGATGCAAGTTTACAGGGGATTGAGAGTAATCAGTTTCAGCACAAGAGAGTATGTGCTACAAAAAATGGAAAAAATATGTAAGTTCTAGTAAGACATCGGTTCTCAACCTGTGGGTCGCGACCCCACCTGGGGTCGAATGACGATTCGCCAGAGGTCGCCCGGGAGTCTTCCGCTATTAGATAGCGGCTCCTGGCCGCCCGGGAGAAAAACACTTTCTCCTGGAAAGGTTTACTTTGCTCGATTGAGCAGAGTAAACCTTTCCCTGTGATCGTTTTTTTTTTCTGACATGGGGGGCCGCCGGCCACCGTAAGTCAGAAAAAAAACCCACCACAGGAGTGCATAGCTAGATTCCTTTTGGCTATTTCACTTTGCAATAGCAAACTAGCTATTGCACCCCGCCCTCTGCTGCTGCCAATCAGCAGAGGGGGACCTGAAGTTCTCCATCAGGTCCTCTTCTAGTGATTGACAGCAGCAGACGGCGGGTGCAATAGCTAGTTTGCTATTGGCTATTGCAAAGTGAAATAGCCAATAGGAATCTAGCTATGCATTCCCATGGTGGGTTTTTTTTTTTTTAATTATTCTGACGGCGTACGCCAGTGGTTCTCAACCGGTGGGTCATTGTGTGATTTCTGCTGTGCTAGGTGAGAGTCCTCCTCAGCCCTCTCCTAGCCCAGCAGTGTCATTTCTCCCGCCACACCGCCAGATGTCACTGCAGCAGCCACATCATCCCTAAATTTTACTGTTGGGGGTCACCACAACTTGGCAAATGTTACCAAGGGGTCCGGGCCCTAGAACGATTGAGAACCACTATAGTAAGATATAATATTCAGTGCACTGAAACCACACAAACAGGCCAATGACAGTTCACACTTTACAAAAAAGGGATTCTATTAGATTTGAACTAGGACCTCAGTGTTATATGAACATTAGTGAACACCATGCTGGCCTTTACATAAAGAAAACACGTTGCACCAACAGACTTTGCACATTACTAGAGCATATATTGTTGCCTTCCATTTCCCAGAAGTCACTTCTTCTAAGAATAAGTGGCATCCTTGTATTTGGTGCTCACAGAGCATTTTAAAGGCCTCCTTGGCTCTTCTCAGTGTCTCGGTGAAGCCTTTGATTATCAACAAGTTCAAATGATATGTTGTTTGTATTATTATTTTCATCCCTCTCCAAACAGAATTAAAGAGCTCACATTTGATTTATCTCTCCGCAAAGAACTTACAAATTCTAAGAATGACTGCTTTACTGCAGCTGAATAATCTCCCGCGTAATGACGGCTCAGAGTCCGCATTGTTGGGAATAACATTTGTGCCTAATAATACAGTTTTTTAAATATCTTAAAAGCAGTTTTTATTTTTCTTAGCGGATTTGGATGCCAAGGGTGTTCTCATATAAAGACTGTTCTGCACATGGTAATTTATTGTAATCTTGTGTTTGGTGACAGTCTTTTCTCATCTGGGGCTTACAAAAAAAGGGACAGTTTGAGTATGTAGCTTAATGAACGATATTTATTCAGTTTTAAAGCATTAGGTCTTATTTGTTGCCTCAACAAGCAAGCACATTCAAGCTCGAAAGGAAAAATTATGGTTGGAAAATTGATGCCTGGTCATGTGACAACTCTTCCACATGTTTCCTTCTTGGCATTACTTTGCAGAAAGTGGCACCATGAAATGACATTCTCCTGCAATACCAGGGTGACTTGATGATGCAGCCCCCAAAGGACATGTCTTGGGAAGACCAAGAAGTACAATATGTCACCAGCACACCAAGGTTCGGGGTCCAAAAAACACCTTTATCCTTGGTGTGCTGGTGACATATTATACTTCTTGGATTTAAGCAGCGTCTTCCGCAGCCATTTCAGCACCATTTTACAAGGGGTATACCAGTCAGGAGTACAGTGGGATATCTACAGGACTTGAGAAGGAGACCAGTGGTGTGTCTATGGGGGACATGTATTGTTAATTTTTGTGTGCAGAGCAGTGGATTTTTGTTGAAAGTGACACTAAATTCAGGAGTTAAATCTTAAAAATGCATTAAAGTACCTTAACTATTAACAATACTGGACATTATTTGTCCATCACTTGGCTGTAGGACCTCAAATCATCTCTGAATTCCTGCTGACATTTTTCTTCCTCCTGGAGGGTGGCTACTTTTGTTCCCCATGGTCCCTATGTGTGTTCTAAAGTAGCCACCGCCCCCAAGCTCACTCCCTTGATGGACTACAATCTCAATACAAATTGGGAAACTAAACATGACATTGTAGTCCATCACGGGAGTGTGCTTGGGCGGTGGCTACTTTACAACACACACAGGGACCATGGGGAACAAAAGTAGCCACCCTCCAGAAGGATGATTTGAGGATCTGCAGCTGAGTGATGCACAAATAAGGTTCAGTATTGTTAATAGTTAAGGTACTTGAATGCATTTTTAACATTCCTGAGTTTAGTTTAACTTTAATAAACATCTAAAAAAGAAATTAGGCTTTCAGTTTTGCATCTAATTTGCAGCCTAGGAACAGCAGCTGGTTGCTGAGTTTCTTGCAGCCACCAATCAGATTCAGCTTTTCAGGTTACTGATGACATGACTAAGGTAGAATAGATGTCTCCAATACTCTGCCCCGCTAAGACTGTGAAGACCACCCAACCCCCCAATCCCCAGCAAGAAGGAATAAACAGACCACAGTTCAAAATGGCAAAAAATGGCCTTAGCAACCTTTTATTAAATAATTAATATATAAAACTTCAACATCAGAAAAATTACATACCCAAAATTGCAGGTCTTTGAAAGCCACCTCTTTACCGGATCTGTTCTCCAAAATCTCCAACTGATGAATCGAAGAGCCCCTCCTTCTCAGACCACCACCAAAGCCCCACCTAACCTTTTGACCTGGCAAATCAGGTAAGTGACCTTGCTCTGAAGCGGAACCCAATATTTAACACTTCAGAACATTGTTTCCTATTCACCTAGTCATGGATGCCATCCGCTATTTTTTTTTTTTTTTTTTGCTCCAGGCCTAACTTTTCCAACCTGAAAGTTTAAATCTCATTGGTGGGTATAGGTAATACTAATACAAGCCAAATATGAACTGTGGAAATTGACATTCCAGCAATTGTAGTCCACTGGTTACCTTCCCCAGCCCCAGAAAAGAGGGTCTGTACCTCTGTACTGACCTGGGTCTAGGGGTAAACAATGCAGGAGCCTGTATATTACACTCATGATGCACTAATTGCTCTAAAGGCTTGGATGCAAAAATGTGACACATACACATATTCTATTTTATTAATGTGGGGACATTATAGGGGTATATTTATTATTTTTGCAAAAGATAGACTATGCCTTTTAAAGTATATCTTAAAACGTTTTTGTTTGCTCTGTTAGGTACATGTCGAAAAAAAATCCTGTTCTGACCTTTTTTCTTGTGCCCCATTGGGGAAATTTCCACTCACTTCTTAGCCTGAAGACAGGTGAGTCTGTAGGGAATGGTGCAGGAAAAGAGTATCACAGTTGGATGTCCATTTTTAAAGCTGAATACAAAAGACCCATTTTAATGCAACTCTGTATTTATTAATACATAATTACAGTGCTTCTCCTTTCATTGCCCAGTCGCAGGCTTTGGGGGAGGCCTGGGACGACCTGAGCTCAGAAGAAGTTGGATGAAGAATGCTGGCCATCAGATTGAGTAGTTGCAGAAAATAAATACTGTGTAGGAAATCATTGGGTTGAAGGTGGAGTTTGCAGCAGAAGTTGGTTTTGATAAAACTCCCCAGTTTTTAGTATGTGGTTTAGTATGTGAACATAGACAGGCCATTTCAGTGGTAAATGGGTAGTAAAAGTGGTAAGGTGAGAGAAGGTGACTTGTCTTTGAAATACTTTCAATGCTTCTCATTCTAAGTTCTAGACAAATGTACAACATTTTGATCATTTTCGCTATATAACTTTCCCCTTAAAAGAAAAATCTGTTCTTTGTAAAAAAAAACACTGGAGGGCTTGTGTATAGACGAAGGAGGAAAATATTAATTTTAGCGTAATGTGATGAAAAACATTAACAAACAATCTGTGGCAGATTTATAAAAAAAAAAACAACAAAAAAACGCTGATAATAACTGGTGGGATTTAAAAGGGAACTTCACAGTTTGCAGCCAATACTATTCACTTAAAGACAATTCATTGGTAATATTTTTTTTTCTTATGTGTTTCCATAAAACTTAAATTGACACTTAACTCAGGAGTTAAATCTTAAAAATGCATTCAAGCACCTGAACTATTAATAAAGATGTATCTTATTTGTGTATCACTCGGCTGTAGATCCTCAAATCATCTCTGGATTGGTGCTGACACTGCGCTTCCTTCTGGAGGGGGGCTACTTTTGTTTCCCATGGTCCCTGTGTGTGTTGTAAAGTAGTCACCGCTCCAAGCTCACTCCTGTGGTGGACTACAATCTAAATACAAATTAGTAAACTAAACGTGAGATTGTAAACTTTTTAAACTTTATCAGTTGAGGTGTACTTGTTTTCAACAAATAATTTCAACTCTTATTAAAAAGACTTCCTTAAAAAAATGAAGATCACAAACCTTTATACCTAATACCTTATGGAAAGTGCATGACATTCTAACTACTTTTTTTACCTTGTCATGCTAATTGACACATGGATTGAGGTCTGGTCTGTTCCGAATGTGCCGACCCTCAAATATTGGACAATCTGCTTAATTTGAACTTGGTCCACTCTTATTATTATATTTTTTTTGTTATTAAAGATTAAATCTATCTTTCTGTCTTCTATGTATTTCTGTATTCTATCTATCTATCTATCTATCTATCTATCTATCTATCTATCTATCTATCTATCTATCTATCTATCTATCTATCTATCTATCTATCTATCTATCTATTTCTGTGTCCAATAGCAATACAGCATCTCCTATTCCTGCCTATGAGAGATTCCTTTGAATATTGATATTTCCTCCCAATTAGATTAGAAAGGTCCCGGGTCATCGTGCCGTTTAACACATTAGGAGAATAAAACAGGAAAGAATCAGATGTTGCATGTTGAATCACATTTGCTGGTTGCTGGGATTGCAGCAAGTGACAGGTAAGCTGTTGATGGTCCGACACTTTGCTTATTTAGGAGGCAATTAGATGCTGTCTTATAGGACAACGTTCTGTTTTGACATAATAAATGGCACATTCTTTTCAGGCAGATTTCTGTCTTGCATATTAATCTGTGAACATTCAAGCCAGAGATATTTCTGACTTGCAATCCTGGCAGGAACTTCTTAATGACATTTTGACATTTGCTGAAAGCACAAAATTAGAATTTGATAGACATAAGTGTTTACGAACATTAATGGGATGTGACAGTTCATGCCGTGGTCTCCTGAGAACCAGCTCAAGTTGGCATTAACTTATCTTGGGTGAAATGCCGGATGATGGTGTGTCGCCTTCTATATACCTTAAATGGCTTTTAACAAGTCTCTGTGTTAATGATAATCTTTAGTAAAATTAGATTAATATGACATTGCACCATTTCAGCTGAACTCAAAGCAACCCTAACTTCCAACTTACCTCTAAAGAGACTGTCCCTCTTTTCGAACCAAATCCATATCTGTCCCTCTTTCCTCCTCATTTACCTGCCAAACTGTGTTATTCTGCACTAAATTTATTTATTTGATCTCTTAAATTACTTGTTCACTATTTAAAAAAGTGAGGAATATAAAGGAAAATAAATGGCAAAAAACTATTCTGTATTCTTAATGGTTGGCATAATTAGATGCATTGCAGGGGTGTGTCCATTGCCTAAATACATTGTGCTGGATGGTGTCCCTCTTTTTAATCTCCGGAAGTGGGGAGGTATGGAATTCATTGCCCCCTATTAGACTTGTGCATGGCTGAACATTTTGTTTCATTTTTGTTTTGTTTAGTTTTCTGAAATTCAAATCCGTTCGATATTCGGAACTCGAATCGATCAAAAGTTTGTTTTCGGGAGTTGGATCTATGCAAATCTATTTGGGTGGAGTTAGGCTGTTTTTAAATGTGAAAATAAAACAGTGTGGGGTCGTCCCTCTTCCCCATTCATTCCAAACCCTTTAGGTCTGGTAGGACTTTTAGGAGGGACCCCATGACAAAAAAAGCGTGGGGTCTCCCCAAAATCCCTTACCCTTAATCTGAGCAAGAAAGTCCCCCCCCGGCTCATTATGCACTCTTCCCCACGGCCCTGGGGCAGGGGGGCTTAGAGGAATCTGGGTGCCCCCCCCCTTGTGCATGAGTAAGGGGCAGTTGTTATCCTACTCATTCACCAAATAACAGTGAAACGGTAATAGACACTCCACACCGTGCTCAAAAGTCCTTTATCTTTTTTTAAAAAAGGCAGTTTTTGATAAGCCCATTCAGAAAAAAAAAAAATCCTTCGATGTAATCCCCAGGTCAATCGATGTAGATCCTCGTCAATCATGATGCCTGGCAATAGCTGACTCGAAGAAAGACAAAATCCCTGCATCCGAATGTCCAAAATGACAGATTTTCGCCTGAATTTTAGTTTGGACAAGAACGAATGCACATGTCTACCCCTTATAGACTTGATATAGTGGAGCCAAATGATCTCCTGATTCTTGAACAGAGCTGAAGTGTACCGCGCAAGGGAGTGAAGGCTAAAGTAGGATTTTTTTGCTTTTAGTGTCCCATTGTTATGATCATTTTTCTTTACTTCCTGTTCTGTTCACAGGAAGTGAACTCTCTCAAAAATGAGGGAAATACCCTCTTAGAAAGTTACAGATTTTCACTCTACTCCTGTTCTAGTCTCAACTTAAAATCATGGATTTGCCCTATCTTTCGTTCCTGGTGGCAGTGGATCCATATCCAGAAACAAAAACATAGGGGTCTACTCACTAAGCTGCCGTAGGCAGCCGAGTGAATGACCGACCTAAAGCGAAGTGAGCCGAACGCTGTTCGGCTATTCACTTTAGGCTCAGCGGCATTCGGCTCGGCTGTTCTGCTCGGTCCCTCTGTGATACCGAGCAGAACAGAAAAATAGTTTAAAAAGTAGAAAAAATAAATAGAAAACGATTGTGCGGAGCTAGCAGTGACAGCTAGCTCCGCCAAACTGTTTTCTATTGGCCGTCATAAAAAGAAAAAAAACTCTCCCGGGCGCTCCGGGAGTCTCCCGCCATCAAGGAGAGAAACACTGCTTAATAAATTAATTAATTTTGGCCATAGGAATGCATTGCTAGATTCCTATTGGCTATTTCAATTTGCAATAGCCAATAGCAAACTAGTTATTGTACCCACCCTCTGCTGCTGTCAATCAGTAGTGGTGGACCTGATGGAGAACTGCAGCAGAGGGCGGGTGCAATGCTAGTTTACTATTGGCTATTGCAAATTGAAATAGCCAATAGGAATCTAGCAATGTATTCCTATGGCCATATTTATTTATTTTTTCTATTCTGACACCGCTCCGTGTCAGAATAAAAAAAAAAGAAAAACCAGTGTTTCTCTCCTTGGCGGTGGGGAGCGGGAGACTCCCAGAGCGCCGGGGAGAGTTAGGCTGTCTCGAGATCAGTGTTCCTGGTTAGCTGGTGACCAGGGACGCTGACCTCTCTGCAAGTGGCCAGATCCAGCCGTAAGATCGCTCGGCCAGCTTCGGCTTTCAGCTGAGCCGCTCGGCCACGTTCGGGAGCTGTACGGGCTATAGTGAATAGCCCGTACAGCAGCCCTTCTTTTCTACTAAACCTAAGGGGTCCTGGGGCCGAAGCTAGCTTCGCGAATAGACCCCATAATATATTGCAGCTTACCATTAATTAGATGCGCTGACTGGAGTTTTCTGGTCTTTGTCTCGATAAGTCTGTAAACTTTCTTATTGAAGATGTTCATAGGATGTACTTCCTCAATGCATTGGCCCCATTTCACTCAGCCCTGTGAATATGCACAGCCTTGTGTCAAAACTCTAACTAAGACTAACTAGTTCTCTTGTCAACTCCTCCCATGCTCGACTCCAGGACTTCTCTAGAGTCTCTCCAATTCTTTGGAACTCCTTACCCCAACCTGTCCGTCTTTCTCCCACTCTGACTGCCTTTCGGCGATCGCTAAAGACTCATCTCTTTAGGGAAGCCTATCTCACCTCAACCTAACCACTGAACTATCTCAAACAATTCATCCCGACACAGCTACCTCCTCATATATCACTTGCTCCTCCCTTTTAGATTGCAAGCCCTCGCGGGCAGGGCCCTGCTTACCATCTTGTCTTGAATTGTATTGTAATTATAATGTCTTCCTTATATTGTAAAGTGCTGCGCAAACTGTTGGCGCTATATAAATCCTGTATTATAATAATAATAATGTTTATTTAGCTGTTGATATCTGCTGACTTTATAGCCATAATTTGAATGTGAAACACTTTCAAGGTGTACCTGGGTTCCTTTCTTGTTTCCTTAGAATAAAACAATGAAAGCAGTGTATGAAATCTCAACATCTTTATCACAGATCCAACAATTAGCGTCTGCATTCGGAAGAAGAAATTAAATGGTCAACCCAACAAGCCCAGCTCGACATAAATATTCATGTAGTCATAATTCTGCATGCTAATTTCTATCTTTTTTTTCCCCCCACACAAGATCCAAGAATTAGCTGCTATTGAATCAGCAGATCCATTAAAAGCATGTTTGGAGAAAATGTGAATAATTATGTAAATTCCCATGCAAATTCTATCACCTGTTTTGGCCTCGAAGATACATGGCGAAGCTAGATACAAAATGGCAATACGTCTCATCAGGATTTTATTATTTCAGAATTGGTAGGATTCTGAAGCAGGAAAATCAAAGTACATTTGTAAATTTAGCTCAAAACGAATCCACCACATGTGAGGCGAGATCACAAAGCAAACTGAGACACCGCAGACATCAATACTACTTTTTACATTTTGTGCCGCCATTGCCAAGAAATCAGGAGTCGAAAACAAGCAGTTTTGCGTCATTGTTATTTAATTCTCTGATACTTCTGTGGAAAGCTGTGCAGACACAGAGCTCTCCTGGATGCTTTGTATATGAATGCAGCTCCTAATTCTTTAACTTAGGTCTTGTCTGAAAACAGTTTGTATTTCATTGTAACATTAAAGCCCAGTTGGGTTTCCCCATTAACTAATGCAAATTAAAGACATTGTCCACCTTTTAAAAAAATAATAAATGCTCACATATTAGTGAAATAAATCAAATGTGTATTTATTCATTAATAGCATTTGAGCCTGCAAAAGATTGCAAGCATTTACAATGGACGGTGGGTGCAATGCACAGACTCTACAGACTCTTTCCCCTGCCTCAGGTACTTAGGTATGGACCTTTTACTTATGGGACTGGAGGAAGGAATCAATGGAGTAGAGGTGCAGTGATATCCACACACTTGTACTTTTCCTTTAAATTGCCAAATTCAAATGAATACAGAACCCTCTGGGGAGAAGAACCCCACAATTCGGGTAGGTGGTGGTGAAGGGGCGGGGGCTGGGGAACATGACCTTGAAATACCCTTGCAGTGCTGGGGAGATCACTTGCAGTGCTGGGGTAGTTCAGCTCAGGGATCATGTTCCCCAGCCCTCCACCCCCGTTAACTGTTTGTTAAGTCTATGTGTAGAGGAATAAGCTGTGATTCTTACTTTACTCTCCACTCTGGAAGTTTTCTGCCGTCTGCTGTTCTCTCCGATGCTCCAGGATGTGCACGGCCCTTGCCATCCTCCCGAACAATGCCAGACTGCTAGCCCTACATGGCACGTGATGATGTCAGAGTGTGGCTGTCAGCTGAAGTGCCTTAGAGAAGAGGTTTGGGTGGGAACGACTCCACAGCATGGTGGGAACCTGCTGGAGCGAGACATAAGGTAAGTATTAAAGCTTATTGTTTTACCACTACACTTAAAGCAGAACTCCAGGGAAAATTATTATTAAACCTTGCAGTGGGGCTACCCCGGCACTGAAAGGGTTAACTTTTTTTGTTTTGATCTAGGGAGAAAAATAACAGGTATACTCACCTGATCCTCAGAGAGGCCGGCTGTGACCGTGCTCCCTCCAGCCTCTCTGCTCCTACGCTGCAGCATTGGTATGTTCCTTGGCGTCCTCACGTCCTATACACTGCGCATAGAACATGATGATTTACAGAACCTTAGTCCGCTGCAGTGGAGGGGAAGAAAGGCTCGAGGGATTGTTCTAAGAACAAGACAGCTCCTAGGATCGGGTGAGTATAACTTTTTTTATTCTCCTCCCTAGACACAAACAAACTCAATACGGGTGAAGCCTCACTACAAGGGTTAATAATCATTTTACCCAGAGTTCTTCTTTAAGAAGCATTTAACCCTTGCAGTGGGGACCCTAGTAAATGGTAAATTTTGCAAAAAGTTTAGATTCAAATCAATTTTTACTTTTCTTTATTAGGGCCCGTTCACACCAGATGCAGTGCGTTCCTGCCCGATTCTAGCCAGAATGCACTGCAGCGCATTGTGGCTGGCTCATTTTTTTTTTGGGGGGGGGCAGGAGGGGGCGTGGCGGGCCATTGAAGTGAATGTATAATAGTGCTTGCATTTTGACTGGACCGGACCAGACCGCGGGCATAATGTGCCTTGCGATCCTGTGTGGCTGATCGCATTGCGGCCGGAGGGCGTGGCTACAATGCCATTCACCTCAATGGCCCGCCATGCCCCCTCCTGCCACACAAAAAAGTGAGCCGGCCGCAATGCGAGGCAGTGCGTTCTGGCTAGAATCGAGCCGGAGCACACTGCATCTGGTGTGAACTGGCCCTTAATCTTGCTTCTTTTTTTACTATGTCTTGAATCTTGTGGCATTCCTCCTTGGCATTTAGTATATCTAAAGTCACTTTTATTCAATTTGGATACAGGAGGGTTAAAACTCCTGCCAGGGTTCTATTTGTCCATCTGTGTACGCCAGAGTAATGTAAATGGCAGTTGTCAACACACGCGGCGCAATTAGAAATGTTCCTGTTATAGTGGCAGCTCAAAATTTTCAATTTTCATTCACTTTCAGTCCATAATGATCAGAACAGAAAGAGTAAATCTCTCTAACGGCAACAAAATCCTGACAGGGGTTCGAACTCCTCATCACTCCATCCAAAACAAAAAATATTGCCTTTTAGATACACTTTAATTACTCTTACCACATAAATCCCTATACCGATGGTAAGAACCGTCTTTCCTCCGTACGTTGCTGATGTCCTCCTGTCCTTTGTACAGTACTTGGAATAAAAACAAATGTTTGCTTAATCTTTATATTGACTTTGGAGAGATTTTATGAATATTTATTAGGTAACCTTTTGGAGCTACTTTTATCCTAATTTGAACTAGCTCCAAAAAATCATGACAGTGTTACTGGTGATGCAAGAAGGGTGCAGCTGGAGGACATGAGGCATTGAATGGTAATATGCAGCAGGAACAAAGGAAATTGGACAGCTGTGTATGCAAACAGCACATCATAATGTAGGTTCTTCATGACGCTGTGGTAGTTTTTAGGTGTTGGAAGCCCAGCGCAGTAGTCTTTGGTGTAAAGCTTTTCCCAATAAACACAAGACAAAATCCAAGTTAGCCTGTACTTTGTCCATGCAGAGCAATGCAACACATTTACTTAAAGGGTATGTGAGCCCAAGAGAAAAAATGCAATATATTGCAGCTTACAGTGGATGCATTCTATTTCATTTTTCAGGTTAAGCATATAGGGGTAAACACAGTGGTGCAGTGGTTAGCATGTCTGCCTTGCAGCACTAAGGGTACCCAGTTCAAAACCCTGTCAGGGTACTATCTGCAAAGGAGTATGGGTGGGTTTCCTTCCTCTTGTTTCGAATGCCGGCCCGGGTCACTATCTGCAAGGAGTGCTTGCATGGGTTTCCTCCAGGTACTCTGGTTTCCTCCCACACTCCAAAGACATGCTTTAGGTAAATTGGCCCTGTATGTATGCATGTAATATAGGGACCTTAGATTGTAAGCTCCTTGAGGGCAGGAACTGATGTGAATGTGCTGCGTAAATTGTTGGCGCTATATAAATACCTGTGTAATAAATAAATAAAATAAAGCATTGCGTAAAATTGGCAACACTATCAGGTCTATTCACAAAAAGGTGAAGTGTTTGGGGAAGGCAGGAGAAGTGAACAATCTAGACCAAAAGAGCTGATTTGGAGAAGTTCTCCAATTCAGCTCACTCCCCAGTTCAGCTATGTTGTCCTAGATTGTTCACTTCTCCTGCCTTCTCCAAACTTAGTTACATAGTTACATAGTATTTGAGGTTGAATAAAGACATTAGTCCATCAAGTCCAACCTATTAGGATCTCATTCTAGGTTACAAACTCTTCACTCTTTTGTGAATAGCCCTGTATATGAATACCTGTAATAAATAAATATTTTCACCAAGTATAGAAAATACCTGATCTTGCCAAAGAGGCAGTGTGCTTGTGAGCTGAACTGAAAACACAAACAATATTTTCCTTTTTTTAAATTACTTATCCCCTCCCCATATTTAAATCCCAGGCTGAGTTACAACCATGGCTCTATCCATGAATACAGTGGAGTGGATGAGTTAAGTCACCTGGGGACAGGAATTGTGTTATTCACAGGACCACTAGGCTAAAATAAAATAACTACTAGGTTAAAATAAAATACAATTTAAAAAGCCCGAAAAAGTAAACTACAATCAGCACATCTAATTATTGGTAAGCTGCAATATATTAGGTTTTTGTTTCTGGATATGGATCCACTGCCACCAGGAGCAAAAGATAGGGCAAGTAAGAAGAAAAGTGTTTATCGATTTTTAAATCAACTTATATCAAGCCGGGTGATGTTTGAAGGTCCAATCATGGCTCAAATGTTGGCTGTTTCAGCAGGAATCAGCCACATTTTGATTAGTCTATGGCTAGCTACACAGCCCTCCATCCTCCTTCTCTGCCTGCTGAAGAATAGGAGATTATGGGAGATCTGTATACAAGTATTGGGCTTGAACAGCAAATTCTTGTTTTAGTTGCTAAGTCTTAGAAACCTTTATAAACACTGTAATAAAAGCTAGGAGCCTTATGACAAGGCACATTATACATGTGTGCCTTGGGCAGTGTGAATGCTAAATACAACCCTGTTGAAAGCAGGTTTTCATCTGCTGTTTGTTGCTTGTTCTGCGTATTCAACATGTTGTCTTGGCCAGAGTTCATATCTTTCTATTTAATTAGACAGGAGGCCTTTTATATGATTTAGAGCCCACAGCTTCTTCTACTTAAGATCCAAGGGTCAAGCAAAGCAAAGGTACCAGGTATCATCACCAGGTAAGTACAACATTACTTTCATCAATTGAAAATAACATGGCAGACTTGAGACGTACGAAGTGAGCTAATAGAAATTTAAATTGTATAGAACGCCAAACTTTTTTTTTTTTTTTGGATGTTATTTATTATTATTATTTATTGCCATGTGATTTTTTTTGCTATTTATCACTGAGGAAATTTCAGTTTTTTCCCAGAAGAGCAATAAGTAAAGGGAATCTGACCCTTGGACCCTTGTCCCTGAAAAATGTGTCCCAGTTAAAACCCTTACCCTTTCCTCTTGCTGTGGGGATAACTCTAAGATTTTGGCTTTCCTCTCGCTTTTTTGGTGACAGTGGTAACAAGTACAAATAATGGGGTAATTCCTACCAATGGAGACAGCAATAAAAAAAAAGATTTTTGCCTAGAGAAACACTTTAATATTCGGTTAACACACACTTTTAACTGCAGACTGCAGAGAAATATGTGAAGTTTGAAGTCTCCTGAACTGAAGATCATATGGGAATTTGGGGTTCCCAGAAGACCAAGTTACAAGCATTGTACACATTAGGTGGACAAGTGTATCAAAATTAAAAACAAAAACGGAAGCAATTTCAGGATGTTAAGCAACAATGGCAGGCAGGTAGACTGTTCCTTCCAGATGTATTTTGATGCAGAATTCAGTTTGACTGAAGGTTGAATCGAAACTTCCACACACTGCTGGCTTTTGAGACTCAAACAAAGTCTATGCTGTGTTTGGTGGAGTGGAGGGAATCCATGAAATCTGATTTCAAGACCTCAGGACAGGTATGTATATTGTAGATGTTTGGGAAAGAAATTGTATTTCACTTGTTCAAGGAAGATGACCTCTGGGAAAAATTCAGTGCTTTTTTTTTTTTTTAACCATCAAGATCTTCAGAGAGACGCAGTGGGTTGTGCTCCCAGGGGAGTCTCCAGGGATGAGGACTTTCTTCCATTCTGAAAGAGGGGTCAGCACCTACCACAGTCAATCACTCTGCGTGTGTAGTGAAAATACTGTGTTTACTGTGCATGTTTAGCTGGAACTATTCCAGATGAAAAGAAACTAGTTCAAATGGAAAAACAAAGGGCTTAGCGCCAGTCCGCCTCTGCACTCTCCTCTTTTAGGGAAGGTAGTGGAACGCTGTCATATTTCTTTTATATAAAATATATAGAGAAAAACGATACATCGTCAGACTATCCAGTTCAAAGTCTTTATTTAGCCAACGTGAAATTAGGTTATTGGAAATGTATTGTACATTTATAAATTTGTTATTTAACCCCTTTGTCCATAGATGGAATATTTTGCCCTTGAAGTTTAGCTCAAAGGGCTTTATTTTTTTATATTTTTTTTACTGTTAGCATTACTGTGTGCTCTCTGTGCTCATATCCTGCTGATTGGTGTCAATGCTTACATAGAAGTTTAACTCCATCCACAAATTATGGGGATAGGTTGGATACTCCTTTAGTTGTTTATTGCTGTGCATGCCCTTGTTAGAGAGATTTCCCTTCACTTCCTGCCTCAGTGATCACCAGGGTATTGCTATAAGGATAACTTCCTGTGTCCCCTCTCTGGGGTGCATCTCCCATGTGTTCCTTTGGCCAGGCTGGTAACACTGTCTTGCTAGTGAATTCTCTGTATGAATACATGCAGAATATAATTCAGAAATGGGAAAAATTGAAGTTCTGTGCGTAGCAGATACCTCGCTGGTAGTGGAGGTGAGAGGAATAATAAATATTCAATACATTTCAAACTACAATAAAAAGAGAGAGAGGACTTTAAAGAAGAACTCCAGGCAGAAATGTTATTAACCCTTGCAGTGGGGCTACCCCCACACTGCAAGGGTTAATTGCTCATTTTTGCCAAGGGTAAAAAATAAATAAAGTTATACTTACATGATCCTCTGAGCCAGCCGACTCTTAGACTGGCCCTTTGGAGCATCTCTCCCACTCTGCTGCAGCGATCTAGGAATCCTTGAGTCATCATGTCCAATACAGTATATACCTTTCCTGCAGCGGAGGAGGAGAAAAAGGGGGAAGGGTGCTGCCGACTCCAAGGATCAGGTGAGTATAACTTTTTTTTCTGGACCCTAGGCAATAATGAATCTAGGGTCAAGAGAACAAACTCTTGCAGTGTTAGGGGTAGCCCCACTGGAAGGTCTAGTACAATTTCTGTTCTGAGTTCTTCTTTAAAAAAAATTTTGGTAGCTGTTCAAAGATTATAATATGTTAAAAGATACTGTATATAATGGTCCCATTTGTAGATACAAACAGAACTCACGCGTGTCCTTAAGCTAAAAGCTTTATATGCCATAAGACATAAACATAAAATGAGAACATTTGTAATCTCTATCCCATTTTCATTAAAGATCGCCCAGTATTTATTGACCGTTCCCCAAGGTAATCATGTGCTACACATAGAGTGTATTGATCTGCATCGAGAACACAAGATGGTTTGATACAATGTTGTTTATCTGCGGATGGGGTTAGGGCAGTTTGCTGCAGAGCAGCTGACTGTTGCTGTTCGTTCTGATTGACTTGCTCAATGCTGCTGCATTTTCCAGAATTACTTCCCAATAGAACATGGAACAGTACATTATTTGGGCAGCGTCTTTCATCACAGACAGAGTGTTACCAGTGTAATGGGAGTGTAAATCAAGGGACGATACTGTGTCTAGTGAACCGGCTTTTTGATGCAACAATTTTGTAAAAATGATGTAATTATTTTTTATTTCTTTACAGGCATTTATATAGTGCTGACTATTATATAGTGCATTATATAGTGCTGACTATTATATAGTGCTGACTATTATATAGTGCTTTATATAGTGCTGACTATTATATAGTGCTTTTTTATATAGTGCTGACTATTATATAGTGCTTTATATAGTGCTGACTATTATATAGTGCTTTATATAGTGCTGACTATTTAATGCAGCCTCGTTCACACTGGAGGCACAGGGGCAGTAAAAACAGATCTACATTTTGATCACCCACCTACAATCTAACTTGCCAGCCGCTTTGTATACATGCCGTGGCCACAGCACATTTTATACTGCATGTCACATTGCAATCAATGGGATTGTGCAACAGCCTTGTGGCAACCGCTAGGCTTGGGATCAAAAAATAAAATGAGACCCCAAATGTATTAAAAGCCACTTCTATATTAATGCAGATTGACACCATGCTGTGGCGAGGTCACAGATCAGCCCTTAACTTTTGGGATTGCGGCCAATGCCGCAATGCGTTTGACCTTGCAGCACACAGTATTGCATTACCTTGTGTTGCAGTCAAGCGCATTGTGTCCAGAAGATGCATTTGGGGTGCCATTCAAATGAATGGTAGCGCAATCAGGGCCGGATTTGCTCTCCCTGCCACCCCAAGGCCAGGTTCCGCAATGCGCCCCCTCCCCGCCAACCAGCCCCCCCCCCCAATCAATGGAGAATGGAACTGGATGGCAGGGACGGCAGGGTTAGTTCTATTTTTTTTTTCTTTTTACATTTTTAGCTTGTTTTATTAATTTTTTATAATTTTCTATCTTATTATTGATTTATTTTTCATAATTATTTTCTTATTATTTGTAATCTTTTAATTTTTTACTTTTTAATCACTTTTTTATTTTTTTAAATTAACCCAAATAATGACTGAGGCCCTTTTTTCAATTTTTGCACCCATGTTATATTCCACATTTTAGGCCTGAAAATGACGTAAAACCCCCCAACATTATATATTTTCTGAATGCCAAGACCCTATAGAATAAAATGGTGGTAGTTGAAAATCTAAAGGGTTAACTATTTCTTTTTTTAATTTTTATTTATTTTTGTATCAAATTTTTTTTCACTTAACTTTATTGCTACCACACAGGAGAAAACAATCCCCTGTGTGATAGCAATTGGAGGTGACAGGTTCTCTTTATTGACCCTGTCACCTCCAATACAGGAGCTCCAGCACAGTATCGTGCTGGAACTCCTGTGACAGGTGAGAGGGGAAGAGCACAGCTCTCCCCTCTCACTGTGTACACGGAGCGGCAGGGTTAGTTTTAACCCTGCCGCTCTGCTCACTGCATCTGCGGCAGGGACAGGAGGGAGATTCGGCGGCCGGGGGAGGACGGAGTCCCGAAGACCAGCGGAAAGAGGTAGGTGCTGGGGAGGAGACTGCACACATGTTACAAGTGATCGCGGCGACATCGCCGCAATCACTTGTAAACAAACGGCCGGATTCCCCACTTAACGCTCAGCGCCCGAAACTACATGTTCCGGGCGTCAGGGGAATACACGGCGATGTTGCCCCTATGCTACGCGCCGACCGAAGGCGGGCCTCGGTGGCCTTGTGGGGAATCCGGGCCTGAGCACAATTTACCTGCCATGCATATTGGTGTGAATTGGCCCTAAGGGCGAGCTCTAGCCAAATGTTTTTGTTTTTTTGCCTTGGGTGCAATGCCAGGTTTTTATTGTCACCTGTGCTCCCATTGTGAAAATTTTTACTATTGCACAATAAATGCCTTTTTAGCATTTTCGATTCTGGTTAAGCCCAATTGAACTTTTAGATTAAATAGGCTGGATATATTCCAGGTGCATCAAAATGAAAGGTGTTCAAAGACTTACAGCTTGCTTTTGTTAGAAATCAAGCACAACCTAAGGCCCTATTCACATCAATATGCTGTGGTAACGTTACATGCATTGGAGCACTGCAGTACAATTATTGTGAATGGCACCTTAACAGATCTTGCCAACACACCTTATAGAAGAAAGCACTCCAATAGCAACAATAATAGCAACAAGTCCTATGAGAGGAACCAAAAATATAGACTCTTGAAACAGAGAACAGCCAGGAAAATCTATGACTCTAAGAGCAGTTACAGTGCACCAACTGGCTTCTGTTCCTCTGTGTTCGGTACCTGAACAATGATTACTTCTAATAATGTCCAGCTAGAAGATCCTTCTCCATCTTAGCCTCCATAAAGTATAAGCTCCAGTCCTAAATTAAGCCTAGAGCCCTGAGCACGTGGCACATTCTGCGGCCAAGGCTTTGTAATCACATAGTCAGACAGACCTCCTCCCAGGGAGAAGCCCTAGGGGAGAGCTTTCTGGAAAGGTGCTACCGAATATTTATTTTCTCCCCCAGCCATACCTCTTAGTCAGCCTGCTCAGGGATTGGTCAGAGTCAGATGCATATACTGTATGCTGAGGTTCCATAACAGCAACAGGTGGAATTAACCATTCTACCAGGCTTAGGAAAAACCTACAGAACTCTGAAAAATTGATGTCTAGATAGTCCAGCAATAAACACACTAAACTTAATAGTGACACAACTGCAAATGGCAGGGTCGCTACACCCCGATGATTGGAAAGTCCTGACTAGTAGACATGTGCAGGGCAAAAAAAAAATTGCTTTGGACGAAACAAATGAAAAACATTGTCATTAGTTTAGTCAATGGAAACAAATTTGAATGCTGTTTCGGAGGCAACGAGCCCCCGAAACCGCTCAAAGAAACAGCAGAACGAGCGCCGGCCGTAACAGCCGCCAGCGCGTTCTGTGCATGCATGCCACCATTCTGGAGTATATCTTGGTATACACTAAGATGACGGCACCCGAATATGTGTGCGCCGCCCTCTTGGTGTATACCAAGAGATACTCCAAAATGGTGGCACGCATGCGCAAAACACGCTGGCAGCCGGTCTGACTGCCGCTCCTTCTGCGAATAACGACACCCATGACGTGGCATCATGTGACGTTATGCACTTCGCCTTCAAGATGGCAGCAGGCATGCACAAAATATGGCCGCCGTGTGTTCTGATAACTAATTTTTTATACCCAAATATTGTTTTAGTATATTTGGGCATATAAAAAAATTGTTATTTCGGATTCGGACGAACCTTTTTTGTTGATTTGCAGGTTCGTCCGAATCCGAATGCACATGTCTACTGACTAGTTCTGATAACAGAAGGTGTGTTGGACCCCTACAGAATTCTCTACAGCATGATGGCAAGGGACAGGCTACTTCCCAAATAAAATGAACTGTAGCACATTGACTTTTTATGCACCTGGCATGTATTTATCTGATTTAACTCCAGCCAAAAATAACCAGATAAACATGAAAAGCCCATTAAAAGATAAAATAACAAAAACCAGCTTTTGCTGCAATACTCACCTTCAGCCAGGCATTCCCCCTGGAATCAGTACCTCCTAATCACATAAGTTACACAGTGCACTTCATGAGACTTATTAGATTGGCCCCATTTGCAGATATGAAGGGGGGCATACAGGGCCTGCAAGAGGCTGATGGCAGGACAAAATCAGCTACTTACATTGCATTTAAAAAACACATGTGATGATGTATTATAGATTAGAGAGCTGCATTAATGTGTGTCTTTTATATCTGCCTATGGTTCAGCTTTCCCACCATATGCTCTCCTGTTATAACATCAGCATTGTAATAGGAATACATACTACAGTTGTTTTTGATAATACAATCAAAGCTTGCTTAAAAAAAATCCCTTTTATGTAGTGAGTGCTGCCTTCCATCTGCCCATCACTTTCAACATCTTCCTGGATTCCCAGTGTGCTTTGCGTCTCTTTCCCTTCTGCTTGATGTAATGCAATCTCGATTCCTCAAGACTGCATAGCCTATAATGCATTGCTTTCAGTAAGCAATGATAATGTTTCATTGTTCAGACATTGAGTTGTAGTTCAGGAGGCAGGCTCTGTGAGAGTGGTGATTTCACTCAGCCCTGCGCATATTCACAGGGCTGAGTGAAATTGTGTTGGTGCGTTGAGGAAGTCCATCCTCTAAGCATCTTTAGTAAGTATGTTTACTAGATGGATATGGTTATTAGGAGTGGGATAGAACCTATGGAAATTCAATACTGTGCAGGATCATGTGATCAGCCCCCGCCACCATAAATGAGGAATGTTCTGTGTCAAGTCTAGCAAGGTTCATATGGTCTCATAGTGGTTATGTACACCTACATTCATCAAGCTAAATAATCCTTTTGATGATTTATTTAGATCTCAATTGTGATTCCTTTTTTCTTTGAACTTAAAAAACACATAGAAATAGTGCGTCTCTAGCTAGCTTTTAGGGAAAAATGTACCAATAGCCCAAGCATTTTTAAGAATAATGCAATTCAACATTATTAAATACTGCATACAAAGGAAACAAAATAAATGGGGAAAAATAGCAGGCCCTGCTGTGCCTGTAAAAGAATATTAACTTGCTTGTGCTACATAAAGCGATTGCTAGGAACTCATTCTATTCTGTGCCTTATATTTTTCAATTTTTTTCCTTGTACTGTATAAAAAGTTTATTAGCGCAGACCCATTGTTATTCATAGACACCAGGCATGGGCTGAATGTAGATAACACCATGAGCATTTTGGAAGAAAATGCATAATCGCAACCTCACTGTGCGTACGATATTACCTGGCATTCAGACCTGGAGTGTAATGCTCTATTTCTTTTATATTGTATTCATTTGTACTTTTGTTTCTGCTTATGTAGCGCTGATTGTGTATGAATTGCTGTTTATCGACCTGTACACGGGCATCCACTGACTTTCCTTGTGTAATAACACATCTTGATAGCAATATCATTTTTACCAGATGGCCTGTTTTATGAGTGATTTGATCCTGGCAAACTTTTACCTGAAGTGCTCTGTTGTTATGTATGTGATGTGTAGGTGTGCCTATTGTTGCTGAGATTGCACTGCACTAGGTGATATTGATTTTGGATGATATTAGGAATCGGGGGCAAAAAAAGGGGACTCTGTAGCTTGGGATGAGCTTTGGGTCACATGCACACAGGAATTAAAATCAATGCTTCCAGGTGGTTTGGAGCTTATTTTTAAAAAATCATCGGAAACAAGGCTGGATTAACATAGGGGCTACTGGAGTTCCAGCTCCAGGCCCACCACTGAAAATAGGCCCGACCTGGAATCCCTCTGTATGCCTGGTGGCATTCCGGGCCAACTGGGCTGAACACAATCAGGCATTGACGCTGGTGGCTCTCTAATCAGGCATATTAGGCAGCCTTGCGGGGAGCGGGCAGCCTTGCGGGGAGCGAGTGGCCACCTAATTAGAGAGCCTCCTCTAATGCTTCCTGGCCGACTGACAAACAGCACCAGGCTCATGTCATGATGCTCCTTATCCAGCCCTAACCAGAAAGCATGTAATGCTTTGCTGTGAATAGTGACGTCTCACTGCTCCAAACTCCAATCCGACTTCCAAAGCAGCTCTGTGTGCAGACCCCACAAGCTCATTCTAGCTCCATAGTTTTGCAACAATCAACGGTCGCAACACTGGCTCTACCACTCAGAGTAAAACATTATTCAAAGCATTACAAGTACATTTTTTGATCCCCATCTAAGTACCACCCTCTAGCAGGTTTCACTACTAGGGCTTAATTGTAGAGGTTGGTTAAGTCCTAGTGGGTGAAACGCATTAGAGGATGGTGCTTAGATAGGGATTGTAAGATGGATGCATTTCACCCACAAGGGCTTAATCATAGAGATCTCTATTAGGGTTGCACCGAAAGCGATACTGGTAGCCAATACTGGGCATTTTCACAAGTACACATAGTCATGAAAATGCCCTGATACTGAGCGCCGAAACCGGTGCTTTAAATCTTTAAACAGGATCAGCTGGCGTGAGGTCCTGCGCTTGATGGGGACCCCATGGCAGCCTGCTGGGGACCTGCTTCCCTGTCTTAATTGAGCGCCAGTCTGGCTGCACATCTCCTCCTTCTTTTTCCTGCCGCCTGCATGCAGTCATGGGGAGATCTGCACCCGCCCTGGTAACACCTACCCGTACAGCCCTGGTTAAACTCCCAGGCAGCAACTGTCACATAACACTAAAAAAAGGTATCTGTAATTGGTAACGGCTTGTGCTTGAGAAAAAGTATCGGTACTCGTACTCAGTCTGGAAAAAAAACAGTATTGGTGCATCCCTAATCTCTGTGATTAAACCCTAGTGGGTGAAATGGGTTAGTAGGTGACGCTTAGACAGGCACCGTAAGTTGGACTTATAATGCTTTGAACAAAGTTTTACTCTAAGTGGTTGACTGGTACTGTGATTGTTGGTTGTTGTTTCAATACTTTGCTATGGCTGAATGCACATCTAAACATTTAGCATTGTCTAGGTGCCTTCAGTCTAGGTGCATTTACAGAAACAATAATTTTCTGTGTCCTTGGACCATCTAAACATGCCTGAAGACACCTAAACATGGCTAAACCCAGGAACAGCTAAACAAAAAAAAAAATGATCAGGCAAGTATAAAACTTGATTTACTTGCCAAATAACTTGCTAAACTCCTGTGTTTAAAGGGTTAATATACCTTTAGACCCATTTCCTCAAAACATCCTCTGTGCATTTCAGTATGCTTTGCAGATTACAAATCACTGTTCCAATTTTGCATGTTGTACCATGTGTGGCCTTACTGCAAAAACTCCTTGGCAGGTGATCCCCCTCCATCCCTGTAAATTGTATCTCCAAGACAGAAGAAACAAGCACCATGGCTCATTCAAACACTGCACATACGCAGTGGGCCCTCCACCTCTAGCGGCGGCAGCTCGTTCAAACATTGTAGAGCATGCTGGGATACATGAGGGTTCTTTTTGGAAAACATGCCCAAAGGTGAACTAACCCTTTATCATAGGAGACCCATGTGCATGGGGCCTAAGGTGTCAGTAAAGCTAGAATGTAATTTTTCATCAGAGGCTCCCAAATACATTTGTTTGATTATGTGTGCTTTACGTTTCTTGTGAAAAAAAATTGCAGGATATTGTAAATACTTGTTGATCCTGCCAGTTACTGACACTTGCTCATTCCTCAGATTATGTACGGCACCTTGGTGATGGCAGGGACCACATTTGAGGGCCCCTATGCCTCATAAATTGATCACCACTCGTGCTTATCTTTAACATATTTTGATCTGTATTGTTCCCTACTCTATACAAAATTTTAAAAAAATAAGTTTTGGCTGGAGATACACTTTTGGGAAACTGATTTTTTTGTGAAAGTGTTTGTTGCCAGGCTGCCATGCTGTTCCTCTGGCGTTAAACACATTTAAATAACGTTGGGGTAAAATCGGAAATTATGAAACAACATATGAAATATTTGGGCATGTTGGTTGCAGGTTTTCCATTTTTAAAGGGAGAAAGGTAGAGCTGCACCCAGAGAAGGCCAAGTGGTATTTTTTGATAAATATAAACACAATCGTCTTATGAGGATATTCTCACATAAAGAAGCTATCTCTATAAAATGGTACTTCAGTCAGAAATGATCTTCGTGCTGCTTGAAAAAAAACAGACAAATGCTCTGTGGGCAGTGGTAGGCACAGAGTTATTTTCTGTTTATTTCCAGCCACCATTGAAATAACATGGAAAATGGAATCTCAGATAAGCTCAGTGAGTCTTTTATAAGTGCGAGTTGCAATTTACCATTTTCTCTCATCCATTATATTCTTTAAAGTGTGTGTTTTGGGGAGTTACACAGCATTCCAGCCAGGTTTGATCTAGAAGTTCTATTTTAGGCACTTAATGAATAGAAATTCTTACCTTCTATCGGTAGAAAACCAGCTGCTGTTTTATGTGTACCTTGGAAAAAAAAAATATGACGCAAACAGGTGGGAATATTCCATGTAAAAAGGCAAACAACAACAAAATAAGAAGCTCTGCGTTTTACTTGCCTGTTTTTTTTCCAGCTTTTGGTATGCAAACAAACGTGTGAAAACTAAGTTAGTCCTTTGTGACTTAGTGTTGCTTATATGATGCTGATGGCTGTTTCAGGAAATGCTAAAAGTTGGTTGTACATGTGATCATGTGATGTTAATGTAGAAAGCTTTGATTTACAATTTACACTGGTGCTGCTGAAGGTTTTGATGTGTTCCTGTATGGAACATCTGGCAGCCAGTCCTACGGGAGAGCAACGGATTACAGTAAACATATTAATTGTGGATGGAAAGCATTCTGAATCATGTAGATTCAGGCATGTAGATTTGATAGTTTCTATGGTGAAAATAGCAATAAATAGTTTATCTATCTATCCATCCATCCTCAATCTGCCCATTTATCCTTCCATCTAATCTAATTTATATGCTTATTTATTGATTCAATCTCTCGCTCTCTCGCGCTCTCTCTCTCCCATTCACTAAACATTTACTGCAGGTGTATGCGTAGCACCCTCTCACCCCTGAAAGGTGTGGAATTACCCCAAAGCAGCTTCGAGAAATAACATTTTAACATCTCAGGGTGGAAAAACAAAGTTGGGTTCCAGTCACTTTAGTATTTTTACAGGTTATTTACTAAGTAAACTTGTGGAGAGAGGGTAAGGGCTATGGGATACCCAAAAACAGCAAAATATCCCCATCTTGTAGCTTATATGAGCTACAAAATGGTGGGTGGCTCTTATTTCTTAGTAGCAGCCTCCCAGTAATGATAAAGTTGATAGTGGCTCTAATGTTTCAGCAACAGCCTCCCAGTTACAGTCGATCCTTTAGAGTAGCTGTTGGTGGACCTTATATCTTTAGTGAAAGCAAGCCAATTACAATAGATCCTTTAAGAGCAGCTATTGGTGGCTTTCATATTTTATTAGATTCTCTAACCGTATTTGAGCAGACACAGGTACCCTAAAGAGCCCTCCTGGACATTTTTTTTAGCATAGCAGACTTCTCTGAAGATGCTGCAGACAGGCTGCCATCTTGCTAAATCTCCAGGTCCTAACATAGGCCAGCTTAGATTCCTCAGCTCATGCCCCACAGAAAGACCCTGTGGCATCCTCTCCAGGCAGGGTTTCAGAGGCATCCTTTCCAGACAAAGGCCTGGGAAGGAAGATCCTTCTAGACGGTTGCTCAAAATATCCTATTTTCCTGGACTAAATCCCTCAGTGATTGGCCAAGGCAGATACATATTTATAACCTAATAAAATGTTACTTTTCATACTGGAGGTAGGTATTCAATGTCCTCAGCTTTGGACAAACCCAACAAACACAGAAAACACAAACAAAGCTCAGCCTGGTTGCCTAACTGCAAAACATGCTACATTTAGCTGGGGACATTTAATTTAGGATCCCTACACTTTTGTGATTGATACACCTGCAGAGAAAGTTTGATGAACCTCACATGTACAGCTTTTTAAATATGCCCTATAGTTGGGGTAAGTAAGATTTTAGCATGGAGAACTTGGTGCTGGGGGTACTCTGCATAGGGTTTTCATTTCATATTAAAAAAAGTATAAAACACATTGGTTGATTAGTCCAGGCAGGATTGTGGAAGCAGATTGGGTGAATCGAAGCCTTGCTAGGCTCAAGTTAGGGATGCATCTCTGTAAACACTGGATGTAGCTGCACCTAAACCTAAATGGAGCTAGGCACACAGGTTCATGAGGCCATAGAACATGAACTGTAAGCCTGTGTTTGAAAACTCAGAGGTCTCCAAATTGCTTGGGTTCTTGCAAGGGAATCAATTGTCTCCCACTAAAAGCATCGGCATGGGAAGCCCCCTAAAACATAAAGCCAATATATGGAACTTCCAGGTAAAAAACAATGGAATTGTGAGCATAGCATGATTGGGTCATCTCCTAATGTCCTTTTATGACTTCATCATTATAAAGGGGCCCAGTAAAGCAATTCTTATCTTCTGCATGCTTTTACAGGTTCTCACACCAGTAGAGAACCTGGAAGATTTCTGTTAATTAATTCAAATATTGTTTACTGTGTTGTTTTTCAGAAGGCTTACTCAGCAAGAAAACTCTTCTGTTCTTCATATTGAAATAATATACTGTATATGTTGTCCAAAAAGCTATTTAAATAATCTATCTTTTGGTCCAAATAGCACCTTTTAACATGAACATTTACTGTGGCTAAGCGTTCATGTTAAAGTCAATGTTAAGTAATGAGAGCCGAGGAGGCAATGCTGCTACCACTGTTTATCTCAGGGGTCCGAGGGTGGAAACATTAGCAATTGGGACAGGTCACTACTCAATTAATAATACATCTGTGTATGGTCATTTACGATTATCTGCCTACCTTAATAAACATGATTATGACTGACTATCATCTCATACAGCATCTATGGGCAGATCACGTTTTATTTTCTGCTAATTACTGTTTTCTATATGTTCTGCCTTTTATCTCAATCAATGGCAAGCAAGATGTCTCTGAGAAAAACTTGTATAAAGTTCGAATTATTGGGAAAGGACAGCTGACATCTCCAATTCAACTGTTTCTCTTCAAGCTAGCAAATTTAAATTGTATCAATACTGTATTTAAACTTGCCTTGGTTTCAGGATAAACAAACCAATTCCCATTAGATTTTTGAGGAAAAGTTGCAGGATTTCTATTTTCATTCATTGCGTTTGCAATTAACTGCCTGGAAGTCTGCTTTCTTTAAATCTATTCCGGCTGTCTTTAGTCAGTTCCTACTCGTGAGCATTTTTATTTCTCAAGTTTAAAGGGGTGGTTTTATGTTTTACCAGTAGTTTGCTTTTCCACATGCCGAGTACCCAGTGCCGTTCGTTCGCAGCATGAGGCATTCGACACCAAAAACAAGTTAAAAAAAAAGTGCAATCCCATGAGCATTGATCTCAATCCTTAACCCTACACTTAGCTTTAACCTTCTCTTCATCTGAACCCTAAAACATAACCTAATCCCTCAAAGTCTTTAACACATAAAGCTAAACTCTAGGCGGATATAACAAACACAAACTAATGCAGCTCTATAATCATTGATACAACATGAAATGCATTTTTTTAAATGCAGGCAGTGTAAGTACCTGAGCTTGACATGGTATCAGCAGTTTGCAATCATTATACAGCAAAGCCGAAGAGTGAGAGGAAGAAGCGGTACAAGGAGCCAATCAGTTAATGCACTGACAAGAAGCATGCTGATAGGAGGAGAAAGATGATGAGAGATGAGCTCATCACTGTGCTGCTTCTCTTTTCACTGTCCAATCACAGGCTGGGGGCAAGATAAGGTTGATTGGGGCTCAGAGGAATTGCAATGAATGACTCTGGCCATCAGACTGAGGACATCTAGCAGAAGAAAATAGTACTGTGGTGGAAAGCCCTGGGTTGAAGCTGGATATTGCAGCAAAAGCTGGTTTGTTATTTTATTTTTTATGAGTTTTATCATTTTTAGCTTGTTATTTTTTACTTTAGTTCAACTTTAACCTCCCCCAACACTTATCCCTTACCCTAACAGTAAAACAAACCACTTAACCTAATCATTCCCCAAAGTTCCTTTTAGTTTTGAGTGGAGAAGAATTCGAACACCTAAAAACAAAACCTGTCAGGTTTTACCGCTGTGGGAGGCTCCATTGGGGAGATTAGTTAATTTGCTGTCTGGTATAAAGGTTGTCTCCTGAACTGGGAAAATGGAAAAAACTCTCTAGCAGCAACACAGACAGAAGTAAAAATGCTGAACCTATCCCTTGCACCTCCAGGAGTCATCACCATACTTTATCCTGCTGGTGCTGCATTGTAGTTGATGACTTCAGAGAGCTGCGACCATCGCACAGAATAAGTTTGAGGGGACCAGTCGCATGGAAGGATGAGCCTACGGGAGTGAATAATGATGTATGCAGAAGTCCTTTTTCCTAGTACCCTAGGCAAAAGCTGGCATTTAATCTGTATAGGATGATGGGGCGCCCCACTGCAAGGGGGTTCTTTTCTTTTCCCCAGTGTTTAGCTGTAAATAGGGGATTGCTAGAACCTATCTTTCTATTATATTTCTTTCTCTCTATTTTTTTCTGTTCCCTTGTTGCTGAATTTTACTCATGTCATTTCTGGTAAAACCTTGTCCCAAGAACAGAAAGTAATTGTTTTAATGGAGCTTTGGATAGTAGTAAAACCTGATAGGGGTTCTAACCCTTCTCTACTTTATCCAAAACTTAAATAAAACATTTTTAATATAGATACACTTTAACATTCCACCATGGCTACTGTCTGCATAGAATTGTATTATTGTTCCCTTCAGGGGAAATGTTTTTTCCAAAAACCAAACCATATTGAGAGGTTAACTGGTACTCAACCAAATTGGCAAAAGTGTGGTGAGAATATTAGACTGTAAGCTACATAAGGACCACTCACTGGTGTGAATGGTACTGTGAGCCTTCTGGGGATCAGGAATGAATTTTTTTTCCATGTTAGAGCAAACTAGACTTTATTAGAGTTTTGCTTTCCCTTGGATCAGCTGAAAGCTTAGGGTTCTGAGGATGCAAGATGTTTTTTTCTTGTATGTATTATTGTGTTTTGGTTGAACATGATGAACGTATATTTCTTCCAAGTTTTTAATATGTTAAACCTGAACTACTAAATACAAGAAGTGGCAGATATGGCGGAACACGTAGATAAGCACACAGCAATAATTATATTATAATTATAAGGGATAGCCATATAATTGTTTTTACTACGCCCCAAAAGTAATTAATATTTATTTTGGTAAAGTTATGTTTCATTAAAGTATACATGACTTTAATGAAACCTAAAAATGTATCTTCATGGTGTATAGAGTGGGGAGTGCTTAAAACCCCTTCCATTTCCCTTTTTAATATTTTTCCACTATCTGTGCCCCATTAGGCCCTTTTTCTTAAGGGCGGCTTCTGTTCTGATCAGCATGGGATCGGCAACAGAACAGATCCCCTGTGACATCCTTGTCTGTTCAGTTTTTTTTCCTCCATCAAATGCTGAATTAACTGGACCTAAGGGGAGTTGGATGGAAGAGGACATTTGTCTGTTTACATCTGATTACCTTTGATCCACCCCATTCAGGTTCGTCAAAACTGACTCTGTTCCATTTTTTTTTCCCCGGACCTAGATGGACTTTATAGGTAATCAAATGTAAACAGATGCAGGTTATAGACTAACATTGAGCTTCCGATCAGGTCTGCCAGAAAAACTGCCAGGCAGATCTGATACGAACAACACTGGAAATGAGAGGAAATCTGTCCAAAGGGATAGCCTTTTAGATAGTGGCCATCGGAGCAGGGGTCCCCATATGAACATTTCCCTTTTTTTTTTGTACAGTGAATTTTATTATGTTTTCATGTATAAAACCTACAAAACATACATAATAAAGAAAAAAAAAAAAACTAGAATAAAGCAGTATATAGGCATTGTCAAGGTTTATAGGGATGGTACAGAGATCAAAAAGCACCTCCGCATTCCTTGTACAGCAAAGGGGGTAGGTGAACATGTCTTTTCCGGGAGGAGTAGTGGCACAGCAAGGTAGAACATCCGTGGCTTTCGGGATGTGGGTGGGAACATTTCCCTTTTTATTCTTGTTCTGATGACAGCTGTGGCATTGTGAGGCAATACCACGGTGTTAGGTGGCCTCAAAGTCACCCAGGGTTCTCAGCCAGAGGGGCTGAGTGGCTCCAGGAAGACAGTACGTGTACCAGGAGAGAACTGCCTTTTCAGTTCTTCCCAGGTTTTCTGGATCATAGTTGGGATCCTGGAGCCAGGAGATTTCTTAGAGCTCTGGGTGGGATGAAATCTCCATTCCTGGGTCCATGCTTTGGTAGTGACCAGCACCTGATTGTGCACCTGTGTACATCCCTCATGAAGAGTGTGCTGGGATGTGTACAGGGCCCCACCTGTGAGTCAGGAGAGCTCCACCCTGGAGTCAGTGGAGGCCAGTGCAGCAGAGAGCTGCGGGGTTTGCGAACCATATTGAGAGGATTGGCATGTTCCTGCCGTTGTCTGTAGGAACCAGACAGTGGCCCTAAAGATTGAGGCCGGAGCAGCAGTGCTGCAAGAGAGACAGATGTCGGTGAGCCCTTATCTGTTATATGCTACAGCAAGCTATTTATGTTGGATTTCTTGTTATCTACCGTTTTGAAAGCAAATAAACTGCATCTTACTTGCACCTCCGGTCTACAGTGGAGTGTCCTTGTTACACAGCTTAAATGTTGGATTCTCCATTTATATTTTATCCAGTTACAGTGATCACCTGGAGTAATAGAGAGTGTAAAGACAGTAATTAAAGCTGGCAAAAAATAAATTAATGGTAAAAAAGATTCCTTAACATTCTTTCTGCCCTACTTCCCTCCTCATTCTTCCATCTCCTACCATTCTCCCCACCCCCTTATGCACATGTAAACAACATAATCTAATAATTGTAAAATGTAAAACCTTTATACTAAGCAGTGATCCAAATGCATGTAACACCCTATATTGTTCTATTAAGTGTACTGAATTCGGAAGCAGGGGGCCAGAATATAAGGCTTCCTTGCAGTCCTCTTCCTCACTGTGCTATTGTTCATAGTTGCAGGACAATGCTGTTATCTTCTCCATGCATATGTCTTTATAATTTACAGCTTGGCACACAGTATTGTAATACTCATAGGTCATAAGCATAGTGATATTTTGTGCCTCTATTAAATAACATTGTTATTAGCTCACAGGGGGAGTTTAAGCTTTAAACTAGATATGCACATGGAGCAGTATTAATGTATTTGTGTATTCACCAACCCCAGTAGACTGTAAATACATGGATTATGGAAGGCTTAAGCTTCATTAGATATATTATTACTGGCTTCCTACTGTAGGATTTCTGAATGTAAAATTATTACAAAAAGGAAATTATGAATTGTCTATACATTTTATGTTGATTTTCTTTTTTTTTCTAGCTGTGCTCGTGAACAATCTTGCGAACCCATTAGTGCTATAACACCCTTTAAGTGTTTCTAAACCCAAGAACATAAATGTAATATATTACATAAATTTAATATATTGCAGTTTACAAGTTCATGTATGTGGTGGCTCCATTCAACTTCTTTTTTCAGGTTTATTTTTTCTTTATTGAATACACTTCCTGTCCAAGGGTGACAATGTTCACAACGCAGCAGCAGGGTTGACACCCTAGGACAGGACTGCATTGAATCTTTCAATTAAATATTTAACGGACTCCACCATGAAAGTGTCTATCTGATCTGCCTTGAGCTTCAAGTGTCTGGTGGTGCAGCACAGCGGCTCAATGGTTAGCACTGAGGTTCCCAGTTCAAATTCACGTTTGGCGAGGACACTGTTTACATGTTATTTCTGTGTGTTGGTTTCCTTCCATGTCCAACATGCTGGCTGTTGGCTCCTGTCTAAATTAGCTCTAGTATGTAAAAATATGAGATAGGGACCTTAGATTGTAAGCTGTCCAACTCCAGTCTTAACAGAGTAGGAATGAGACAGAACTTTTGTGAGTTGTTTATTTGTAATCTGTAGGGTCTATTTATTAGTTATATATAGTTCTGGGGCAATTGATGTAGTGAATATCATCACCCAAAATATTCTCCGTCAATGGGATTCACCCATCGGTTTCTCCCAAAATTTAGGGGGTTATTCCCTATTGACTCGAAGGATTAAGCCGAAGCTTTGGCTAATCCTTTGGCTCACTTCGGCCGCCGGAGCCTTCGTTTCAGCTGTAGAGGGCTGAGGTTAATAGCCGAACGGCGTTTGGTTCCCTTCACTTTGGGTCGGTTAGTCATTTGGCTGCCTTCAGCAGCTTAGTTAATAATCCCCTTACTATTTTTTTATGCTTACAGCTGATAGGCGGATCTTGTTAAATCAAATGTTTTCAAGTCCAATGTTATTCGAATGTGTAGAGGTTATTTTCTTATTTAAAAAAAAACTTTGGATGAACATGTGGAGAAATCTTGGTAAATAATAGGAATCAATTTATACAGTACATCTGAAGCAATTTATGTCCATGGTGCTTGAACGCTGGCTAAATAGAATTTAAGCACCTTGGAGAGTGATTGCTGATAGAATATCATTCTTTTTAATTAAATTATATCACTTTTTACTCATTTTTATTCCACATGCACCAGTAAACTGCTCAGGAAATAGGAAGTGTCATGAAATCTCCAGATTTACGTACACCACTAAACAACAGAGTTGCAAAACAATAAAATGGTTGGAAATGGGCTGGAAAAGTATGAAGGGGCTAAAAGGGTTCAAAATATTATTGTTTTCACATCTGGGAACGTAGGGAGGCATGTTCCAAGGTGCCTCTTCCGACCACAAATTATGAACACATTAAAAGTGAATGCTAAGCAGATATAACAGACACAAATTAGTGCAGCACTCTATTCATTAATAAATCAATAAATGTACATCAGTTTGTTTGAATGCACAATAGGACCTGGTGACTCTAAAGGAATATAACAAAAATCAGGTCAAATGCAGCCCCAGAGCATCTACACTACTTCAATGGGAATCTGCTGAATACAATAGCCAGCAGAGGTGATTCCTCCATCCATGCTGTGTAGCATGAATGCAGGAGAGAAATTCATAGTTTTAAGCACCATAAAGTAGACGGCAAACCTCAACGTATCATAGAAAAAAGCTCACAAAGCAAGCAGTCATAATGATTTAGGTGTCACAGCTACAACATTTTGGCTCCTAGATGTTGTCCAGTCTTGGCATGTTACTAAATTTGCTTCATTGATAACACTTCTAAAGGCAACCAAAACAATATTTGGCTACTTTAAAGTGGTTCTACTGTTCTCTGTTACTTGGATACGCTTAGGTTGGTTTAGCCTAACATATAAACTATTATTACCTGATTACTGGTTAGACAACAAAATGATATTTGCAGTACAATAACATATAATAGCTATTGAAAAACCAAGAGAGCAGCCACAATAACAGCTGCAGCTGCCAACAGTAACTCATGGAAATTGGAAACTTTGTGCAAAATCTAAATAGAAATTAGACATCATTTTGATGATGGTGTTGGTGGAAATCCATAGAGATTAAATGCACTTGGAGACAGAGGCATTAGACGGAGTCCAAAGAAAACATCAATAGACAATTTCTTTTGAACTTTTTTCCCATTAATCTATCGGTAATCTCTGGTTTAACTGGGAGAATACAAAACAATGTTTTATATTGTTATAATACAAATTAAAACCACTCAGTCCAAATTGAAAATTGTATTCTGAGATGTAACCAGGGATAGCCTACTTGTTTGGTACTTTAGTTTTTCAGCCAAAAATCAGTCCAGTCCACTGCAGTCACTTCTGTTGTGATGATCTGAGAACCCCTGCTTGTGACTCAACACAATTCTCAAACACACCTCTATGGGCTTATTGCTGTCTTTCACATTTATAAAGCCTTATGGAAAGAAAAATTAGACCTAATAGTAGACAGGGAGGGGAACTGGTTTAAAAGAGGTGTGGCATTAGGCGGCTACAGATTTTGTCATCAGAGTAACGTGCTCAAGATATTACTGAACCTATGTTATATGTATAGATTACATATTTACTTGGACTGTACAGCTGTACACCACTGTTTGACGTCCGCTAATCTTTTAAGTCATTGTATGTTTTATGCAAAACAATAAAGATATACATGCTTATGTAAAAATGGAGAAGCTAAACCTGAATAGAGGTTGGGAGGGGGGGGGGTCTATTGTCTGCCACATACAATGCTGTTTTAACACCTCTCTCTTTGGGCGGGTTAATAACACCTCCCAGACTCCAATTATGCAAATGAAATCAACACCTGGTTGTGACTAACCGATTATGTGGATTGGAGCAACATTCACCATATATATTCCCAGATAATTTTTTGTACAAGTCATTCTGAAAGCTGGTTGGATGACCAGTGAAACGTCTCCAAGAAAAAAAATACAGCAAGTCCAGTCGCCTTGACTTATTGTTTACAGATAGACCTAATAGTAGTTAGTCACAGTCACATAGACTTGTTTTATAATATACAAGAGATTTTGCAATTTGTCTGGTTCAGTGGAACTGAGGAAGCTTGAATGAGTAGCAAAATTTCTTCAACATTACAAAACAAGTCAATTTGAATGTGACTTACTACTAACTATACTGTGACCTGGAACTGCGAACACCCCTGCAGACAAAAAAACATCCCAGGGAGACAGGACATTATAGAGCACATGCTTCAAGAAGTAAACTCCCAGTGACCCTGTGGGGTGCTTTTAGGGTAGAGTAGGGAAGGGTTAAAACGTGTATTTTTTGCCATCTTTGTGTGGTTGGGGAGATTTCCCTTCACTTCCCTTCCTTTTAGATGCAACAGCAAGTGAGGAAACATTCTCTATATTGAGGGAAATCCCCTATTAGACATTTGTCAATGAAACACCATTGGAAGGTGTCCTCTCTTTTCCTGTTCTAAAAACCACTCAAAATTTTAGAATTACCCTTACTTTCAGCGTCGATGGCAATGGTCACCAGGGCAAATAGAGAGGGTGATTTTCCCTAATTGGGGCTTACAGCAATACTATGTTGGCAGGTGGTTCTAAACCCACAGCACTCCATCCAAAACTAAAAAAAAACTTTGCTTTTTGATATAGTTTAAGTACAGCGGCAGCTTTTGCCAGCAAACATTAATAGCTCAGTGATTAGTTTAGCTTGCTGCCTGGAACTGCTCTTTAAAATAGAGTGGATGGCAATTCCAGATTCTGATCTAGACTGGAGATTTATATTTAACAGTTCCACAGATTAAACTCGGTCTTCAAGTCCTTTCCAGAATGAAAAGTTTTTAGTCTATTAAAGTTTGCAGAAAAACAGACTTAATCAGCACTAAGAACTCTATCTATAGCTTATCGATGTCTCATCACTTGTCTGAAATTCACCTTTCAGTTCTAATGAAGAAACTACAGGAAGAAATTGATCTCATTTTAAGAACAGATGGCGTGCAGAAGTTAAAGTGGCCCTGTCATTGTGCACAGTGGGGGCATTCATTTATGGGCTTGGTCAATAGCCTCAAGAATGCAGCCCGACAATTAACTATCTTGAAGTGTCCATGCTGAGGCGGAATATAAAACTTCTCATCCCGCACAGCTCCTTATAGAGTTTATTTAGATGTGATGTAGAAGACATAAGGCAATACCTCTCTTGCAGTTCTCTGATTCTAATACAACTACTATCTGTGGAAATTAAAGAAGAACGATCCAAGCACTTGAAATCTGTCCTTAAGGAATACTGTAGCAGTTTTCCATTTAACCTTAATAATCTGTGGGTAATTTTCTTCGCTCCTGGTGGCTAAATGCAGGGGGAGGGGAGGGAAGGAAAGGTTCATCTTTTAAGGGAGCTATGAATGCTTTTGCATCTATTTTTGTATTTTATGCTTTTTTTTGTATATATCTACTGCTAGCAAGCAGTAGATATATGCAAAAAAACTTAAAAAGAAAAAAGTTTTACAAGAGGTTAAAACTTACCTCTGTCTTTGCCGCGTGCTCCCGTCCGAAAATCTGAAAAATCTCGGGCGGCCGCAAAGGATCAGCCGGGAGATGAGGAGAGGCACGAGGTAAGTCTACGGACAGAGTGCACCTGCATGCAGACACCATGGGATAGGAAGTGCCAGCAAGCACATAGGAGTGAGCGCTGGATCGGAGACCCGCAGCAGATCAGAAGAAGATCAGATTAAGAGACATCATTTAAGCTAAGTTCTTACACTAACATTGAGGAGATGGAAAAAAATATATACTTTAATGTCACTTTAAAAATAAAATTACATAAAATACATTTAGATGGAGCTCTAAATTCCTTTTCACATGTTTGCAGGCTAGTCTTAAAGACCAGAACTGTGGAAGCTGTGACCAAAAAGGCAAGTTGAGGGCAAAGGACTAGTCGCCAGAACTGCATGTGGCCTCACTGCTGCTGATATTTTCCCCATTACTAAAGCTGAGTAAATACCGTAAAAGTTTGTTCAAGGGAGCGGGATGGAAATGTTAACATTTCGAACATTGACTTGACCATTTGTCAAGTCTTCTGATGGCATTATCCAATGTTCTGATATGAATTTTCTTATGAACGTTTGATTAAAAATCTACCCAGCTCAACTACCATTTTTTGTTCTGCATTGTTACTGAATTCTGTTCTTTGCTCTGAGTTCTCCTTTGATTTTCAACCCTCCTTTTTTTGTTTTAGAGTTTCCCTTTGCCAGCTAATTGTAAATATGTCCCAACTACTTTCCAAATCTTTGATAAAAGATGTGCGAGTAGCAACATCACAATTCCGACAGTTGCAAAGGAGTTAATCATACGTATCTTCCCCAGTTCTTTAATATTAAAGTGTTCTCTCCAGTTACTTAGTTACAGTGCTTTGAAGTGCATTCGACTCCGTGCTATGCTGCAGCTGCATTGACACGTTTACCAAATCCCTTTAACATCTATTTAAAGAAATACTTTTAAAAGTCTCTCCATTGTGTATCATAAACACTCCAGACACCACCCTACTGTAATAAAAAGATAAGCAATTCCCAGAGCTGTTTGTATGTTGATGTGTTTGAGCAGGGGTATACCAGGTGGATTTTTTTTGTACAGCTCAAATTTCTTTGTTAAGAAAATTGGAAGATAGCTGTGCCCCCACCCCACACACAATCTTGTGAAGATTTGCTTATCAGTCTTGTTTGATTTTGGAGGTCTAAAAAAAATAAACATATCCACTATGGATAATTATATATGCGTGCTTGTTTTTATAAAGACCAGATCAGGGCATTATTATAGGGCTAGTTAGAAAAGTTGGCTTTTGTATTGGCGTACTAGGGCAGTGTATGTTTAATGGCAATGCTAGATCATTCATTATTCATTAATATGCTCATCGAATTATGCAGAAGATCAGAAGAGATCCAGATGTGCACTTGGTGATAAGAATAGCTGATTATTGACTCCATACTTGTATGAGCTTCTGATTGGCTCTTAAAGAAGATGTAAAAGCCAACTTTTCTAACTCCTAACAGTCTTCATAAAATAGAACGCCTGGCCAACCTTAATTGCATCAGTTGAGCTCAGCCACAAGCAAATTTTATGCACGGCCCTGTTATAGCTGACTTTTGGGAACAAGTAGCTATTATCCTTAATACCCTGATTACAGTCCTAATTCCTTGTACTCCTGAAATTATATTTGTTTGGTCTACTGGATTAGGAGCAATGGCCTTGATTCACAAGAATATTTCTAAGAACACAAAACATTTGTTATGGCCCACAAACCTATAGCTACCAAGCAGATGAACCCCTCTTCTCCTACTATTTCTCAATCAGTTAATTCCCTATAAGAAACCTGTATGGGAAACGTGACTGTTCCAAGGAGTTGCATAATATTTGGGACCCTTGGTGTGACTCTACACTCACATTGGATTCTAACTAATGACCATATTATTTTTATCCCTATTTAGTTATGATAATTACTTTTGATACACTTTGGTTAGCTTATATACTCGGACAAACATGTGTGAGACTGTCATGTTGGCAGTTTATTTTATATTGTTATTTATGAATAACTGTTTTATTGACTCTTTATACAAATGCATTGGGAGCTTGCATCTTTATACTTCTTTACAATTTTCACATGCACACAATAAACAGAATTGAAATAAAAAATTGAAGATCTAAAACTTATGTAATTGACCTATTAGTTAGCTAAATCCCTGTGTATCATAAACAGTTGCAATTTCTTTTTAAAATAATAAAAATACCTTGTTTTCATCCTTTGTTGCAGCTTATTAGTTTTGCTGACCTCTTGCAGCCTTGTCTACATGTTCTTCAGTGATGGCTGCACGGGCAAGTCTTGGCAAGCTTCTATACCTCCCAACCTTCTGAGGTGAGAAAGAGGGACACCTTTCAGAACAAAATATTAAGGCAAATGGACACATCCTTGCCACGCTCCCAGTTCCATGGACCAGGAATAATTAATACACCAAAAATATTGGCTAAACCCCTTTTTACAGGCTTTTCAATGTATCAAATGCAATAGTTTAGTGGTTGGATGAAAGGTTTAATGTAGTAAAACACATGTTATAGTTAAATAGTGCACTGAGGTGGATAGAGCATCAGAGACATTAGGTTTCAAGAGAGGGACAAGCTCACAAGACAAACATAGAGAGCCCTACCTCCTTTCTTCAATGTAGTTCCATAGAATATTGGTGCACAACCAGTAAAATTTGAGCTTGTTTATTTATCATGTTTTTGAGCTTCCCCATTGGTCATTTGATAGGCAGCTTCACTGCCCCTTAGGCCTGGTTCACACCTGGGCGTTTTGTAGCGCGTTTGAACGCTCTGCAAAACGCTCAAACACCAAAATCCCATTATTTCCTCACCGAAATCCCTGTCTCACCACTAGCCCCTTGCCCTCACGACTAGGGACTGGTGGGGAACCAGACATTTACTGACCCCCAGCTATTTTATTCACCCCTTGGGTAGTCCCATCAACACATGGTGTAATATTGACCACTTTGGGGAACTGTGTGTTAAATAGACATTTTTGAATATATGCGTGTTAAGATCTTTAGGCCGCTTCCTAGCATCTGGCAGCCTCTTTTAAGGATGCAATTCAATGTGATAAAGAGCAGCTGTGCATACAGATGACATCTTTTAAATGTGAAAGCGGGAGAAACTATTAAACACAATAAACATTAAGCATAACAAATGAATTATTTAAATGCCTCTGTACAAGAGGGATGGTTGCAAAGCATGAAATATATTCCAGAAGGTAAATCTTCCTTTGTTTTGCCTCCTTACATGCAATAGAAATATATTTATTTTAACACTGTGAAGATAACAATTTGATAACCAAACAATGCCTTTTTGGGTAATTAAAATATGTTTTTGCTTTCATAAGGAATTTGTGTTTAGAATAGCTATCTGTTTTAATCTTGCATGCGCTATCTGATTACCAGTGTTAATAGCGAACAGCTCTGAACGCAATACAAGAGCTCTATAAAATTATTTCCCTTAGAGCTGAAAATTCCTTTTTATATTGTGGCAATTATTTTTTTTAAGGGAAAGAAACAGTTTTCATTTGAAGGTCTTCTTGTGTCATAAATGGGATGGGTCTCCATTTGCGTGAATGGAAATTTAAATCACAGTAATATTTTTAAAGTATGTAAAACCGTAAACCCAATTACTAAAATCTTATACTGTATAAGCTTGTTATCCCATATAACTATGTTAATGACATTTTAAAGGTTATTTTCATTATTTATGAGCCTGCAGCTTTCATTAAATAAATATTTGGAAATCCTTTCCGTAAAGGTCTTTTTTAGGCGCTTCTTGACATAGGGACTACATTCTGTCCATCTCCCAGTTGTGCTCTTGCATTGTTACACTTCAGATGTGGACTACAAATGGCCATTTCAACAGACATTACACAGGAGCGGCCTTCTGTTGTCAACGTTAGCTACCTCATCCTAAGAAATGCCAGGCAGCCATCACTGGGGTGCATGTATGTGGGCAGGAAGTGGCTGCAGAATATCAAAATTACTGGGATGCAACAATAGATGAAAAAAGGTGAATATTATTACTATTATACAGGATTTACACTCACCGGCCAGTTTATTAGGTACACCTGTTTAACTGCTTGGTAACAAATTGCTAATCACCCAATCGCATGGGTTGGTAACACAAATTGCTAATCAGCCAATCACATGGCAGTAACTAAGTGCATTTAGGCGTGGTAATGACAGCTTGCTGAAGTTCAAACTGAGCACTAGAAAGGGGATTTAAGTGACTTTGAACGTTGCATGGTTGTTGGTGCCAGACGGGCTAGTCTGCGTATTTCATAAACTGCTGATCTATTGGGATTTTCACGCACAACCATCTCTCGGGTTTATAGAGTATGGTCTGAAAAAGAGAAATATTGCAGTGATGGGCAGTTGTATGGACGATAATGCCTTGTTGATGTCAGAGGAGAATGGCCAGACTGGTTCGAGTCGTTACAACCGAGGTATGCAGAATACCATCTCTGAACGAACAACACGTCAAACCTTTTAATCAGATGGGCTACAGCAGCAGAAGACCACACCAGGTGCCACTCATTTCAGCTAAGAACAGGAAACGGGGGCTACAGTTTGCACAGGGTCACCAAAATTGGACAATACTGTGGAAGATTAGAAAAATGTTACCTGGTCTGATGAGTTTCTATTTCAGTTGTGACATTCAGATAGTAGGGTCAGAATTTGGCATAAACAACATGGAAGCATGGATCCATCCTGCCTACCTGAGTATTGTTGATGACCATGTCCATCCCTTTATGACTACAGTGTACCCACCTTCTGATGGCTACTTCCAGCAGGATAATGCACCATGTCACAAAGCTCACATCTCAAACTGGTTTCTTGACCATGGCAATGAGTTCACTGTACTCCAATGGCCTCCCATAGTCACCAGATCTCAATCCAATAGAGCACCTTTGGGATGTGGTGGAAAGGGAGATTCGCATCATGGATGTGCAGCCGACAAATCTGCAGCAGCTGCGTGATGCTATCATGTCAATATGGACCAAGATCTCTGGGGAATGTTTCCAACACCTTGTTGAATCAATGCCACAAAGAAAAAAGGTAGTTCTGAAGGCAAAAGAGGGTCAAACCCGGTGCTAGCAAGGTATACCAAATAAAGTGACCGGTGAGTGTAGATAGCGGCAACAGTTTGTGCAGCGCTTTACAATATAAAAAAGAAGTTACAGTACAAATCAAGACAAAACGGTAAGGCGAGCCCTGCACGTGAGAGCTAGGAACTGTGTATAGTACAGTAGTTGTGAGGAAATATAACATTTTGGTGTTCCCAATACTTTCTGTCTCAGTGATAGTAGTCAATCGGACAGATAAAGAGGATGCATATCCCGAGCTGGGACAGGAAAAAAGTTTTGGCTATAAATACACTTTAATTTGAGTTGTATACAATCCCATTCTACTACACTTTAATATTAGTTATATGCAATCACCTGCTACTGGATTTACAAAGATTCTTACAGTGTTCTGGGAAGAATTGTGGCCTCCTGGCCCATTTCTGTGCTTTGCAGGATGTGTGAATGAAGATGCCCTTTAATCAAAGAGACGTTTTGCTAGAACTATGGAACAAATAAGTCTAAATTTTTAAAGATCAGAGCTAGTCTGAAGGCAGGATATGCCCCTGGAGTCAGGTCTGTCTGAGAGATGCCCCTATGCACACCACTGTTGTAAGGAGAGGTTATTTGAGCAACTGATGACTGTCTGTATGAGCAAGTCTAACCATTCTCCTCTGACTTCTCTCATCATTTTTTTTTTTACCACAGAACTCTTAGTGAATGTGTTTGGTTTTCATATCTTTTTAAATATCTTGTAGCTATATACAGATATATATATAGATCTATATATATATATATAGATATATAGATTATGTGAACAGAGCTGTGTGGTCACCGCTGACATACCGGAACACACAGGCTCTGTGCAGCGGTGTACAGAGAGTCTGACCGGAGTCGGAAAGGTCCCGATCGATGACTCCCAGTACCCTGGATGAGTGAAGACCTCTTACAAGAGATCCAGATGGCATCACCATCTTCGCAGGAGTCGATTTGAGAGAAAGGGGATGCTGGATTTCTGCTAGCAGACTTCATCTCTTCAAACTGACCTTGGGAGCGGTGAGAGGCCTTTGGCCACAGTGACAATCTGTTTTCATATCTGCATTACAGTAAGGGCCCCAATGTTGGCTAGCCTAGGACTCAACTACTGGCCAGTAGTCTAGGGAGGGTCAGACATTGTTAAAGGGAGACCTTAAAGGCACATACACCTCATTAAAGGGAAACGCTCGGAGGCAACCAGCCTTTCATACAGTCTGTGCTGGCAGCTCACAGCTGCAGTTACTGAGTTGCAGAGTGCCTTGGCCTGTTGATAAATATTCTTTCATGTGATTGTGGGGTTTACTATTGCCTAATTAGCCTTCATATATTGTGTTGTCATTAAATCTGCTATAAAACTGTTCAAAGGTGTGTTGGTGTGCTGTGGATCCACAATTTGGGCGGTACATTGGTGTTGGGGGATAGAAATACCCGGTTATTCAGCGGCTCCTTCGGGGGTGAGCGCTACAATCTCTAGAGACTGTAGTGTGTCAAAAATTCCTGGAGGTCACCAGTTTCTAAGATGCTACCACCACACATATGGCATTAGCAATAATTCTGTGACCAGAGTTTTCTTAGATCATGTATTTTCCACAATCGAATCTTTGGTTAAATGATAACGGGACCATTGGAATATTTACCATACCTGTATGGTTTAGATATTGGGTGGCAACCAGGTTATTTCTAATCATGTTTATAAGCATGTGTACCTAATTAAGAAGCTACAACCATGGCTACTTTCCTTTCTGTTTGACTACCTTAATGTACAACAATGGCTACCTTCCATTCTGACTTTGTTGACACTTAGTACAGTGCTACATTGACCATGAGATGGCTTAGTAGTGTTTTATGACCAATTCAACCACAATAGCACAGTCATATATTGGAAAAGTGCAGTTCCCTATTGCTGGAAGAAATATATCAATATTTCCATCTCTTGTTGAAGTTCACCGATGATTTACATCACTTATAAACCAGCAGTTTTAGCGTATAATACACAACAAAAATCACAACAGAAAACAATCTCCTTTTATGTGCTGTGTTTCCTTCCCATAAATCAATAAGCTATCACTGTATGGATGATGTGAATCAATTCGCAAGTATCTGGATGATGGTAGGTTGCTGTTTGCTGTAATGATTAGACTGTTCACAGGTCGATACTAAATGACAGTCAACAAAGGTGCCATGTAAGGAAACTAGCTCCTCCATGGCAGCGAGTTTATTTAGTATCCTCTTTAACCAAGTGAAGCCTATGCTAATCTGACTTTAAAACTGTTAAGTATGGTGCCCTAACTGTCTATGTTTCTGAGTGTTTGGGAGCCATGGCTCTCGTCTCATCATCCTGGAATGGACCCCATGAGCTATCTGGGTATCTGAATGCAGGACGGGAGACCGATTGGTTGTGGACCATGGGTTGGGGACATGCAGTTTCCATCACTCATTAAGGTGGCTGGTGTTGGCAAGATATGGGACCCCCTAGTAGTATGGGCATACCTGATACTACTACTCCTCTTCAATTTCTTCTATCCCCTCTTTTCATGCTTTACCTTCTTAGGGGCCTTTCCCCGTTCTCTGTGAATGACATTTAACTGGTTCACCTCTAGGAAGTGCAGTCCTGCTTAACTACACAGTTGACACACCTGCTGGTTTTGGTACACGGTTAAGGTTGCGACGCCTTCCTGCTCTATGATCGCCCAATCATTTACTATGTCATAGTATTCTACATGATATCATTGTTTTTATGATGATCTACTGTAATGAAGCAATGTGAACCATTTTCTATGTATGTTATTTACAAAACTTCAATAAACATATTGAGACAGATAAACTGAGAAAACATTTTGTAGGTACTCAGGGAAGCTCTTTATTTAGTATCAAACTGATATAAGTCACTAAGGGAAAAGACAAAAAAATGTATGGTACTCGCTTCCCCCAATATGTGCAGATAAAAGTTAACAAAAATAAAACACACACTGAGCACTGCAACACAACTTACTGGTGCTTTGTGCTGCTTGTCCTTCTTCTAGTCTGATCTCTGCTGTACAGGGACTTCAAGAGGCTCATTCCAAGTTAGATTCAGATATTTACACTGCTTGCATTAACTAATGTATTAATGAATAGAGAGTTGAATTAATTTGTGTTGTTTATATCTATTTAGAGTTTTGCATTAAAAGTGAAGTTCCATATTCTTATGCCCAGTCCTGACTGGTTCCCTTTTAGAAGTAGGAGGTCCCTGTGACAGACCTCAAACCTCTTTGAATAACAGGCAATTACCATAATGAAATACATGTCCATTTTGAGTGGAGTGGGGAAGGGTTCAATTTCCTGCCAGGTATGCACAACTGTGCAGCTAAATCCAGCACATACATACTAATAATCAGCCTGAATATAGTAAACAAGATAATCCTTACCAAGACTCCTCTTAAAAGAATGTCGGATGATGCTACAGCAGCTACAGAAGTGCTACGTGTTCGGTTGACTACAGATGACTAGCAATGTCATTGGACTGTGGCCAGTACAGATGCCTATCAATTCATTTGACTGTGGCCAGTGCAGGTGACTAGCAATGTCATTGAACTGTGGCCAATACAGGTGACTAGCAATGTAATTGAAATGATAAATCTGGTCAAAGGATGCCTTATCTAAATATACATAGCCTAGAGTAGCATAATAAACCATGAGCATAGGTGGTGCACCCCCACAAAAGCCCCCATATCCCCATTAATATCATTACAGAATCAAAATGTAAGCAAATAAGCCCAGCTAACCAGTACACAATAAGACATCAAAACAATATATGAAAAATGTACTGCATATGCCAATTGTATTTTAGTTGAAAAAAAAAAAGAATACCCAGCCTCCCGTAATGACCAAAATCTGTAAATAACACTTTCATCCCTTTAAAAGCCTCCCATTAAACAAGAAAAGTCAAAACATATTATGATTGACATTTCCATTTCTTTGTCAGCTGGAGATGTCCCCTTTCCTGTCATGAATGATGAATCTCCATGATGAGATTCTGTCCTCTGGTCTACACAGTCTACATAATGCTTGTTTTCAGATTAAATGGTGGCTTTTGAAGAAACGGAGAAAAAACCGCAGCGCTTAAAATAATCCGTACATCATCATATGTTAACAAAACATGCATTGTTATGAAAAGGCAGGAGACAGTCAGATTATCTGAATATGTATCCTGTACCTTCTCATCCAGATGAAGAGTCTATAAACTGGCTATCCAATGAAGCTTCACTTAATATAGACCAGTGAACTGTTTAGCATTTGTACACAAGGCTGCACCAAAGCTGATATGAGTGGAATTTTTACTAACAAATATATTTTCTGATGTCAGATGGCAAATTTCTTTTCTCCTCCTATGTGGAAAAAATGCTTATTGAAAAGGTGTGTTACGGTGTTATGTTCTTCAATTCCCAGTGAACCAGGATTATTCTATTGGCTCCTATCACCTCTTGGACAACAAAATGGTACGTAAGATTTGAAAAAAATATGCATTATAAAAAAAACCTGCCTCCTCAAAGATAATGCCACTCCCCCGTTCCCTCATCCTCAAAGTTAACGCTACTCCCGTCTCCTGCGTCCTCAGAACTAATGCAACCACCCCCCTCCTGCCTCCTCCGTCATCCAAGCTAATGCCTCTTCCCTGTTTCTGCCTCTTCCATCCTCAAAATTAACACCACTCCCTGTTCCTGCCTCCTCAAAGATAATGCCACTCCCCTGGTTCCTCCTCCTCAAAGCTAACCCCACTCCCGACTCCTGCCTCCTCAAAGATAATGCCACTCCCCTCTTCCTCCTCAAAGCTAATGCCACTCCTAGCTCCTGCCTCAGAACTGATGCAACCCTGCCTCCTCCCTCCTCCAAGCTAATACCACTTCCCTGTTCCTGCCTCTTCCATCCTCAAAGTTAACACCACTCCCTGTTCCTGCCTCCTCAAAGATAATGCTACTCCCCTGTTTCCTCCTCCTCAAAGCTAATCCCACTCCCGACTCCTGCCTCCTCCAGAGATAATGCCACTCCCCTCTTTCTTCCTCCTCAAAGCTAACACCACTCCTGGCTCCTGCCTCAGAACTAATGCAACCCCCGCTCCTGCCTCTTCCCGCCTCCAAGCTAATGCCACTCCCCTGCTCTTGCCTCTTCCTTGCTTCCCCCTTTTTCCCCCTTAAAGGAGAACTATGAGGTAAGTGAAAATCACTAAGCCTCATAGTTTGAGCCGACATGTGACAATGGAACACATAGCGTCACCCACTCACTTCTCGATCCTGTCCCTGCAGAGAGCCGTGACTGTCACTCATGGCTGCCTGCAGGGATTCTCCCCCCTCCCCGCTCCGATACTCCAGCGCTGACTGGCGGAATGGACGGGGGAGGGGGCGGGTGCAGCTGGCTCTGCCTCTAGATAGGCAGAGCCAGCTGTCAATCACGCAGCTGGGTGGATCTCAACAGTAATGTCGGGATCCGTCCCGGCTGCGGCGTTTCAGTATACCGCAAGCTGCAGCTTGCAGTATACTAAGCTTTGGGTCACGGGAGGACGCTAGTTTGTGTGCTTCCGTTACCCTTAGGAGAACTATAGGGAAAAGCACTCACCCCATAGTTCTCCTTTAAAGCTAACGCTGTTCCCACCTCCTCCGCCACAAAGTAAATTGATGGACAGCTGCATTAGCCTGCACTGTCACTTATGTTTTACATAAAAAAGAGTTTGGGCACATATATAAATACATTATTCTATGGGAGAAATTCTGACTGGGGGCAGTGCAGTAGTCCAGTGGTTAGCATTTCTGCCTTGTAGCATTTAGGTCCCCAATTGAAATCCAGGCTCAGCCAGGACCTTATCTGTATAGAGTTTGCTTCTGTCTAAATTGGCCCTGGATTATATGCATGTAACACGGAGACCTTAGACTGTAAGCTCCTTGAGGGCAGAGACTAATTTGAATAACTAGTATTTATTATGCTGCATTAATTAATGGGTCATTATAACATATAAATCATTTAAAAAACACCTGTTAATGGAAATGTATTCATAAAAAAAAAGCAGAGAATTTAATAGCATTTTAGCAGTTATATGAGATTTTAGTGATTGAGTTTACATATACTTTACATGTTAGAAGAAAACTCAATTTAACAAACCGCTGTGAGTCAGTTCGGAAGTGAGCGGGAATTGGAACCATATGTGCATTCATGTATTTTACAACTAGAAAAGAAAAACACTTCATTTGATTAGTATTTGCTCTCAGTAATCAGTAATGAAAGCCATTGAATGTTGCTAATTGTATTTGATTGCCTCTTGGTGTAACGCAAACACATTTGAGCCCAAGCAAATTGGTGTAATATTTAGGGTGTTTGTCCCAAACATGAATGAAATATAATTTGTTAGTCATTTCCTGAGCACCAGCCTGTTTGGAAGTTGTATGCAGCAAGATTGAGTTATTTAGTGGGTGGTGCGACTCAACGGCAAAAATACAAATCTCTGGTGCAAAGTGATTTTTGGCTTTATGTTCATGCCAGAATTCTATACTTTTTTGTTATATTTGCCAAGTTAATTGGCATTAGCAGGAAGCAACGAGTAAACACAGAAAGATGGATTGAAGCAATGTTTCTTCTGAAAAATGCTTGGATAGGATTTTTATTTTAGGCAGGATTTAAAGCACCAAACTTTTTCTTTAGAGGTTTAATTTCCCAGCAAGCCTTTTGCTGTAATGTCCATCTGAAAGCTCTTTCTTGATCTTCTGTCTCTATTCCCCTCTCCCCTTCAAAGTATAAGTCCTATCACTAAAATCAATCACTAAAATAAAAAATACATTCATTTAACAAATCATAAAAAATTGGGATGCACTGATACCGATACTAGTATCAGTATCAGTGCGGATGCTGAGTATTTGAGCGAGTATTCATACTCGCCCAAATGCTCCGATGCCTAGCCTGCTACTTTTGGTATCAGGAAGCCGGGCAGCGAGTCATTCCGTGCTGCCCTGCTTCCTGATTGGCTGGTTAGCCGGCTCCATGCTCCCTCGTCAATTACAGGGTTATTCACAAAAGGGTGAAGAGTTTGGAGAAGGCAGGAGGAGTGAGCAATCTAGGACAACATCGCTGAACTGGGAAAAATTATCCAGTTCAGCTCACTTTCCAGTTCAGCTATGTTGTCCTAGATTGTTTACTTCTCCAAACTCATCACCCTTTTGTGAATAACCCTGTTAGCAATGAGGGAGCATGGAGTCGGTTTCCCAGCAAATCGGGAAGCTGGAGCCGTCTAATGACTCATTGCCTGGCTTCCTGATTGGCCAGCTTCTCTACCAATCAAGAAGCCAGGGAATGAGTCATTACATGGCACCCGGCTTCCTGATTGTCCAGAAAGCCGCCTCCATGCTTCCTCGTCACCTGGTGACGAGGAAGCATGGAGGTGGCGTCCCTGCTAATCGGGAAGCCAGGTGGTGAGTCTTTACACGCCGTCTGCCTTCCCGTCTAATCAGGAAACCAGGTGACGAGTCTTTACATGCTGCCTGGCTTCCCTAATAGGACTTCCGATATCAGTATTCGGTATGGGCGAATATCGGTACTCCTACTCAATACCGAAAGAACGGTATCGGTGCATCGCTAATAAAAAATATATTTATATATCTGTAGCTTTAATTAAAAATATACCTAGGGATTCTGTCATGAAGGTCCTTGTTCAGACACTTCCAGTTATAGGGTTACAATTATATGTCCCTATCTCCCAACTGTGCCCCTGTGTTGGCAATCTTATGAAGACTACAAATGGCTATTTTAACACACATTATGCAGGCAACGTCTACTGTTATCAGGAAACCCACCATGAGAAATGCCGTGCATCCATTGCTAGAGTGTATGTAGCTAGGAAGTGCCTGCAGAGAGGCTGCAGGAGATATGCAAAGTTGAGATTCAACAAAGGGTGAAAATTTAGGTAAAAACAAGCATTTTATTTCAAACAAATGGCAGCGGTTTATGATACACAGTCCCTAAGGGTATAGATCTACTTTAATGTATTTCATTTGCAAAAGCTTGGTTCTGTTGAAGCTGTCTTTAAAATTTACTGAAGGTTGAATCTCCCAAGCATCTACAAGTTCTTGGCAGCCTTCAAGTTTCATAAGAAATGCAAGGCTATAAGATCCATAGATACAGGTGGAACCCATGGGGAATGAATGAAATATTAATTTTTATGTCAATCTCTCTGTTGGTCCATATCTCTGTCAGCAGTTATTCTTCTTTCTATGATTATCTCTAATATTTAAAGTGTGCAGTATTGTATTTTTTCTTCCACAGCCTCTTCTCAGCAGGACAACCTCGCAATACATGACAAACTATACAGACAGCTCTCTGTAACCTGCAGTCACTTAAGGTGAAACTCCAGCTTTGGAGAAAAAGTGAAGGAGCTCTGGTCAGATATATTCAATGCAAGCATTGTAGCTAAATATACTGCAGATTCCCACCTACTGTCTTTCTGTTCTGTAGGCAATGAGTATAGTAGTGCATTTACTGAAAATTGCTGTCATGAATACCAAGTTGGGGGCTCTGTATAAACACATGCTGAGTCCCAGTATTGCATGAAATACTGCAGATAACACACTCATCCTCTTAAAAGTTAGCCCTCTATGTACATTTCTCATCCAGAGGTTTGAGTAAAGCTACCATCAGATATTATTTTTCATGTAGATGATTACTAAGGGGTGTATTTCTAGAAACCTCACAGATCTATTAACCCTGCAAAACCATGTGTACATCTAGAGGCAAAAAGGAATGTTATTAGTAGATTTTCTTTCCAGGTCAAATGCAATATCAGATATATATCACGATATGGACACTAGATGGTGCCAAAAACATTGGAAGTACATTATTTTTTCCCATGCTCCTCACCTTCATCTAATCGCTGTCATGCATCAGCATTTTATTATCAACAATTCAACTGAGCTCAGTCCTTGATAAACGTTGACAATAAAATGTTGATGGTTTGACCTATTTCTGCTGCAAGACCTGTGAGTGCCTCTGTACCCACTTTGGATTTGTATGGATTTTTTTGTGGAAGAGCATCCGGGCATTTGCCTTACAAATAGAGTGCAGTAGCTATCCCTGGGATTGTTTAGTGGCCATAATGTGTGTTTTTTTCTGATTATTACATTCAACCTGGAAAGATTTACTAATAACACTCATTTTTGCCTCCATTTGCACAGAACAAATGCTTTTTTATGTGTTACATGTAAAGGTATTTTCTTGCTTCTCACAGAAATCACAATACTTCCCCAGACAATGTATTTATCTTTTTTCTCTGCAGTAGAATGGTGCCATCTGAGTTCAGTTATCATCTAGAGCAGTGGTTCTCAACCTGTGTACCCTCAGGACCCACATTCATCCTTGGTCAATACTTTGCGACCCAAGTCACACTGAAATGGAACGCACGGCATAGGGGTACCTTGCATTCCGGTCAGGGCCGGTGCTAGGATTCTAGGCAAGGTGCATTTTTGCGCCCCCCTCCCCTGGTACCAGTGATTAAACTGTGGGTGGGAGGTGTGTTTGGGGTGCCATTCAAATGAATGGCAACGCAATGCACCTCCCACACTAGAACACGTAGTAGATGCATTTGCATGGTGCAGTGCATTAATCACACAGGACTGTTCGATCAACGCACTGTACTAGAGTGAACGGGCCCTCAAAAACAACCACAGACGCAATCTCACACACACATACACACTCCAAAAAATATATGTATATTTTTTTTAATTTTTAAGATCCACCCACTTATGAGAGCTGGAGTGGATCCTCAGCCTGGGGTCCAGTGTTGGCTGCTGAGCTATGACAGAGCTCCATCCATATGTGCATTACTTGTACATCTCCCTTGCCCTTCCTGTAGAGGTGCTGGCAGCCAGAATATGATGTCACTCCGGTCCAGGCACCTCTACAGGACATGCAAGGTAACTGTAAGCAATGCTTGTATGGATGGAGCTCACTTGCAGCCATACTCCCAGCCCACCCCACCTTAAGCTAACACGCAGGGCCGGGCAGCATCTGAATGGCTGCTCAGTGCAAGAACTGACATTGCTGCACTAGGGGGAGACTGAGAAGCCTCTCAGCTAGAAAAGTGGAAGGCATACGGCGATCCACTGAACATGAGGTCGCGACCCACTTTTGGATCACGATCCACCAGTTGAGAACCAAGGCTCTAGAGTCAACGTTTACTTCCTAGTTGATTAAAGTTTCCAATCCTCCTTCACATCCCTAGAAAAGACTGAGGGACATCATCCTTTCCAAGGTGAGGAATGACTAAATTAGAGCGAGTGCCACAAAAACAGGGTATTCACTTACCCCCAGAAAATTACCATTGTATAAGAGTCTGTAGGAGGTGGATGGAGGAAGAGGATGACTGTGAGTCAGGCGAAGGTCCACTGTAGCCTGTATTTACATAATATAGACTGTAAAATATTATTTAAGCAAGCCTCAGCAAAGGAGTAGAGCCCTGATTTGCTGAAAGTGCTGACTCTCCTTCCTGCAATCTCCTAGTAGAATGTTGCTGATCACAAAAGGCAGATGTCAAGGCAAATTCAGCTATTTATCACCAACATTGAATTCTCATCTTTCTGTTGCAGTGACATATTTGTGAAAGATATTTTCTTTGTAAAAACAGTTTAGCAAATGCTGTATCCTGCTTTCTATTCTTTGAACATTTGATGAATGCACAATTTTCTACTGGCTGAACCAAACAGACAGGTGTTGTGTATAATTTATCGGATAGCAAACGAAGCTCTAACAATTGAGCTGTATTGACCAGTCCAATCGCTCTGGGCAAAGGGAATTATAAATTGCTTATGTAAATCATTACTAGAAAATTGCGTGTCTTGCTCTGTCTACAGATTATCTGAGCCTACCTGAAATAGAGCTCCGATTATGCTCAATAGCATTCAAAGCAGGGGAATAAATAGGCATTTAAAAGCAATTTTAAAGTGTTTTCCGGTGATTTTTTAAATTGATTGGCTTGTGCATAATTTCGCTAATTACATTATTTACTGTCGCTATGGCATACTTCTTATTAATAGTTTTTTTTTCTTTTGTCTTGAAAGAGAATTAGTCTTTAATCACGTGTCTATCAAATTGAGTGAGTCAAGGGAAACATTGGGGTGGGTTTATGTACAAGATTGAAAAGAGTATGGGCAAATCTGTTACTGCTAATCCCCTCTGGCCATCTTTTCTCCCTGATCAGATGTGGGATATATGTAGTGAAGGCCTATTCTCTTTTTTTCATGGAAAAAAGGGATACTCAGAAATCAGCAGATGTTTTCCAACATTTTAGAATATATCTGCATGTCAGACACTTGTTGAAGCACTTGTCATTTTGTTGTTGTAAACCTGTATTAACTGTATAAATCCAACTACATGTTAAAACAGCATACCGCAGAAGGTACTTGCCTTTTAAATTCTTTAAATCAGTTCTGGTATTGCCTTGGAACCCCCTCCCCATCTCAAGTGATTTCTACGCATAGACTTCAACTTCACTGGATCTACTTTAGACCTAACCTATATCCTCTGCTGGAGATAAGGTCCACCACCACCATTCAACAACCCAGTGCAAGAGCCTCTGTTGGCAGCAGGTAGAAGTGCTTAGTTTGTAAAGGGTATTTACAGCATATTGTCCTCTTTCATTTCATCATAGTTTGCAACTGGAGTCCTGTTCTGTGATTGGAGAAATATCTTCCTCTAATTAGACATGTGCACCAGCAAAAAATTAGTTTAGTTTTGTTTCAATCCGGATTTTGCTTTATTTATTTTTTTGGGATTCGGGTCCGAAAGTCAATTCGTTTCGGGATTTGGACGAAATTCATTAGCGGTAGTCTGTACAAATTATCGTCTTCATTTCGTTGCAGCAAAGTGACATACATTTTTTTTTAATGTCACTTTGCTGCAACGAAATTAAACCTCGTGCAGACTACCGCTAACAAATTTCGTTTTTGCAAATTCAGATTTAGTTTTCATTCGTCATTTCTGTTATGCGGAAATTCAGATACATCCAAATCTTCGAGTAACGAAAATTAGTCCGAAAAACAAATTTTCCTCAACGAATCGCACATGTCTACCTCCACTCTAGAGAAAGGATATTAGTTTACTGGGTGGAGTAGGAGTTCTGTTGAGGCAGTCAAAGAAAGAAGACCTGTTCTCTGGAGCTGTGAAAAACTAAGCTGTGCCATGTGACCCAGCAGTGAGTCTTGAGCTCTTAAGAATGTGTTCACCTTGGGGTATTGAAGGGAAAAAGGTGTTGAGACTGTGGTATAAGGATGCTACATCACAAGATATGCGCCAACTAATGACTCTCGGAAACACATGAAGAAATTATGTTGAAACAGTTGTTTACTGTATTCAAGCATGTGCCCAATCTTTGAATTAAGATTTAAACAAGTGCTACAAAAAAGCCAGCATCCAAACTTGTCCCAATCTTTGAACTTGTATCAAAGCATGCCGAATAAAAAGGACATTCAGCCTATCCCGGTATTGGTCTTTAGCACAATGCCACTGGACTGTCTTTCTTTTATGGGTCGATCCCTATTCGTGCTAAAAAAACCTAATGCGGAGTCAAAACCTCCAATACAAAAGGAATGACCACTTAGAAAAGCGAAACAGTAAGCAATGAAATGGGGAATTAAAAAAAAAAACACACAGCTTTTACTTTGCAAGTTAAACCTTTTCTACTTCTTTAGCAGAGAAACCTTCTTAATCATTCTGGCTAGTCATAAATTATAATCTTTCGACCCCGGTTTGCAAGATTTTATTGAAAGCAGGTGCATATATCTGAGCCGCTATTCTTATGATAGACAGGCACCTCTTTTATGTGCTGTCTTTCCTTTTATAGGTTACTTTCAAAGGAATCCAATTGTTTTATGTGAAAGTGACGAGCTTGTAAGTTCTTCAGAAAGGATCCTTTAATTTTCAGCTTTGAGCAAAATATGTTTGAAGTCACAAATCACAATTTCTTAGGTGCAGTTTATTTTTCCTTACCCTTCCCGGAACAAGCCTTCTCCTCTTCTTCTGTTTTATATTCACGGCTGTAAACGTCATGTAATGGTTTATGGGAGTTTTAACCTGCATTTAATATAACTTCTGATCTGTGCGCCACTGCGGATGAAGATATGAATGAAAGCGAGCCTTATTTTGAATAATTGAGTGATAGATGTCACGCTGTTTTTTTCTCACTTCTTAAGAGATGGAACTCGTGATGAAGCCTTGAATATTAATAACATCTCCTTAGCGTGACATAACTGCACTTTTCCAGCTCAGCTGCTTGACTGTTTAGATGTGGGCTTGTTTAGTCATTTAGTGGGGAGCAGTTGGTGTGAGAGGAATCCAGAGGAGACACCGAGACAATCAGAAGTTTTGTGGCTGAATTCTGAGTCAAGATGAAAAATTACACACTGAGTTGACAGAAGATTAAAAAGTAGCATGCAGACAGGGCGGATTTATTAAGGGCACTGATTAAATATACCTTATACAAATTCGAGTGGTGGGGGTGGAGAAACAATTGCTCAGAAATCTGATGGAAGCTTTCAAACCAGACTCCAAATTCTTGGGTTGGTGAAGACAGATATTCAGCAATTAAACTACAAGTGTTCAGATGTGTTCAAAGTGTTCTAAATGTATATGAATGCACCTTTATCTCTTTATAGACTCATTCCAGTGCTCTTTGTTGACATAGGTGAGTAAAAGCCACCCCCCTATTTACAAGAGTTGTATATTGCAGTGTAAAGCTGGCAGTCTGGCCTGGACACCTATAGATTTTCTGCAGATTTTTTATGGTCAGATGGAAAAAGTGCAACAGATTCCTCCATCTACACTAAATTGTGTGGATGGAGAAATCTCCCACTGGGCCAAGCTTCAGTATCTTGCTAGTCGACCTCGCTGGCTCTCAAAATACCTGAACAATGCCTGCATCCAATCAGATTGTTCAGGCATTTTGACAGTCAGCGGGGCCAACTAGCAAGATACTGAAGAATGGCCCAGCGGGAGATTCCTCCATCCACACAGTTTAGCGTAGATGGAGGCATCTGTTGCACTTTTTCCATCTGACCATAGAAAACACACAGAAACAACCTGACAGAAGTTTTAACTCTTTTCTACTCTATCCAAGACTTAAAAAAATAACTAGGCTGGAGATATGCATGATAAAACTTATCTGTGCTGTAGGCCACTAGCACCTGGTGTACAGTTAGTCAATGGGGCAGAAATTATTAATTTGAATAGTTCTGCCCACTATCCTGAGATGAGGACATTCCCTTATTTTTTAGATGCGTAGTGGAATAAGATTATATTACTGGTCCTGCTGTATAGTAGCCACAGTTTCCATACAATGCAATAATGATGGCCAACAAGCATGAAACAGCTGTGTACTGCTTGGAATAAATGTCTCCATAATAATAAGCTGTATCTGTGCTATACACCAGTGGTTTTGGGTACAGTTAGCCAATGGGTTGTGTTCTGTCTCAACCACCAATTTATTTTTTGAACAGACCTCCTAAGACTAGTCTGTATGGATAGTATGACAACCTACTGAACTGATGGTATCCACAGGCAGGGTCCAACTCACCAAAGAAGACTTACAGTAAAATCCATTGTAGTTTATTCAGGCTTGACAATACAAAGGATGTGATTCCTTGTCATTCTTAGAGGTGGAAAGACATTTCTATCTCTAAGCCTTGTAACACCATGTAAAGAACCCTCTTAACACAGTGACACATATTATACAATGCAATACAAAGCAGTGTAATAGAAATAACAGAAATAACATTGGCTGTGGCAGCACAGGTTAAACAGGGAATGATTTGCATGTCTCTTCCGACTATCCTGAAATGAGGACTAATCCCCATATTTTAGGTTATGTGATGAAATAAGTTATGTAAATACATTCTGTTCTAAAAATGTTCTACTGAGCTATGAATGTTTGAGTCATTCATTTAAAGAAGGGTAACTTTTATTTCATGTTTATGATCCTTTATTCATAGAGTTTAACAATGAACAACCGCTGTGACAGATTAAACATATTACCTTAAAATGTGACCCCCCAAACACACATACAAGAGTTCATTATGTACAATCTGTTATAACAAAATGATCTAATATATGAAGGCCAGTTTCGCCAACAAAAGAAAAAAAACAGAAGGTGTCAGAAAGTTTTTAAACAATAAAAAGAATTTGTGGAGGACGTTTAGCCTTACAATGGTTTGAGACTTGCAAAATGTAATCCATGGTTTTCTGTACCTACATATAAAATATATAATACTGAAGAATTGATGCCTTTATGCAAGGTGTCAAAGCCACAATGGAATGCCTGGCACCATTATGCCTAACACAGAGGGGAAAATATGCTGAACTACTTTGTCAGCTTGAAAAGCGTAATTTACTGAGCTCTGTTCCACGTTCCTGATTTGTTGTTTGTTTTCGTAATGGACTTAAAAATTGCTAAATACTGGGGCAAACCGGCGATCTCAGCTTTAAAATGACATGAGTTCTCTGAGTCTGCAGAAACCAATTAAAATAGGCTTTCTGGAATGTAGTCCACTCAAGTGTAACATGCTTTGAGCGACGAATGGACCGGAACAGAGATGTTCTACAATCAAAGGGCACATTAGATAACAAGATTTAAAGAACGCTTTGTTTTAACCAATAGCAACCAACCAAATCTTAGCATTCTTGCATGGTCAGTTAATGCAAGTAGCATTGGACTTGCTTTACTAAAGGCAAATAGGCTGTTCATTTTGCAAGGGAATTTTCCCTTGGCTTAGTGAATGAGGAGAGGATCTGTTGACCTCTACCACCCAATCACCCAATCATGTACCAGAATATCGTGCAAAAGTAATTGCAGTAAGTGCTGCAAAAGGGGCCCAAACCAAGTACTGAGTACATATGCATGCTTGTACTTTTCAGAGGTCCGATATTGTTCTATGTGCAATCCTTGCTTTATTGATTGCATGTAATAATCTACTTTTTTGAGGTTGTGGATTTGGGGCTCTTGGGGTTTTCATGAGCTGTAAGCCATAATCATCACAATGATGACAAATCACGGCTTGAATTATCTTGCTTTGCATGTAATGAGTCTATCTCATATATTAGATTCACCTTTTAAGTTGCATTAGTGAAATAAATGAACTTTGCACGATATTCTAATTATTTGAGTTTCACCTGTATTACAGATGGAACAAATATACATTTCCCAGCAAAGTTTTTCTTTAAAATGTCGCCCACTTACAGTCATCATGTTTCCGAACAGCTCCAACTCTCTCAGCTCGGCTTCCCTGTACTTCCTGTCCAATACTAGAGCACAAGAGAGAGCACAGTCTCTAGCAGCTGTTGGTCTACTAGCTTGGAGAAGGGGGAACGAATGAGGAGGGAGAAGCAGGGAGGAGGGGAGTGGTTTGCCTTGCTGTGCAAGCAGTACTTTCTTTTAAACTGCCTTGTCTTGCGTTTGGGCTGCCTTGAAAAAAAACGGCCAGTACAGTTTGAATGCATATTGTGTGAATGGACCCTGAAAATGGATATAATGGCCAGATCTCAGGGGCCAGATTATTCTGCAGGAAGCTAAAACTTTTAAACATCAAGGAGCAGCGTCCATTGTAAGTGATTTATTCAGCATGTGAAATAGCTTAAAGACAGGTCTACTTTAATATCACGTTAAATAGGAACTTTACCCATTATCCCTCAGCTTAGTGAATGTTCAGTTGCAAACAATACCCAATTGTGTTCAAGAAAAAAAAAAAGATTTTTGCTTGCACAAGATTGGATGATGAAAGTCAGCGCAGCGTCACCTCATTCACTAAGGTAAGAAAAAATTATCTTGCAACGTGAACAGGCTATTTACCTTTAGTAAATCAACCCCACATTGTACAGTACTTAAAACTGACCAGTAATGTTACAAAAAGCAGCTGGAATTGGGCTCTTCGCATCGATTTTGTTCCATATTTGTATTCCTATTCAACCCTCAGTGGAAATGCACCATTTATGAACTATTGATGAAATAATGGTCTATAAATAGTTACCCACAATTGATAACGCATACATATTATCCCAGCAACCTGTAAAAAGAATATACCGTATGTTCCTGTGAAAAGAATATCCTGCTTGTTAATTAGTAGGAGAAGAGTTCTGGTTGAGGCTGCATGGAAAAACAAAGCCCTTGATAGCACACATAATATTCACAAGCAAATAAAATTTTAACAAGAAAGGTGGGGAGCGAGTGGGAGCTCAAGTGAAGACACACATTTTTTATTTCCTTACTGGATGAATCTTAGCCACAGCGTTTATTAAAGATAAACTCCAGGCAAACAGTTAAATACATAGTTGAAGTATATGTTGGAGACTTTTTACCTGTTAGAGATTTTTCATTTCGTCCAGAGTTTTACACAGCCCAGCCAGACAGCACAGCCTGGACAGTGACCTCACTTTTCTCTACTGCAGCTTAACAATACAGCTTGGATACCTCCCTATAATTGCTCAAATTGTGAAAGAGTGGTTCAGGGAGCATGAGACATCATTTTCACACATGGATTGGCCACCACAGAGTCCAGACCTTAACCCCATTGAGGATCTTTGGGATGTGCTGCAGAAGACTTTACACAGTTGTCTGACTCTCCCATCATCACTACAAGATCCTGGTGAAAAATGAATGCAACTCTGGATGGAAATAAATGTTGTGACATTGTATAAGCTTATCAAAATGATGTCATGGGGAATGTGTGCCGTAATGAAAGCTAAAGACAGTCCAACGAGTGTGTGACTTTTTTTTTTTGGCCAGGCAGTGAATACCTCATAGTTTATACACAGACCACCATTTTTTTTACAACTTATCCTACATGGGGAAATTGAGCGAAGCACATTACTTGGATAAGGTTCACATTGCCTAAATAAAGTACTGTGTGTTTTGTGGAACAAGTTCTTAGGACCTACAAAATATATTAGTAACAGATTAACTTTATTTGAGGAACCCCATCAAGTGGTTGCCTTGATATTTATCTGCAAACAAAATATACCCATAAGGATAAAATATAATGTGCAAAAAAAATAATATACACTGAATGGCCAGATTATTATGATCACCTGACGTTTGTAGGCAAATTAGCTATAATTAGCTATAATTTCGCGCTGAAGTTGCTAGAGGGCCAGACCATTATAAATAGGGAAGCAGGTTGTTTACACGATTTAACAGCCTTTGACCATGGGATGATTGTTGGTGCTCAGAGCCATGGAGCGAGTATCAGTAAAACAGCAGAATTCATTAAATGTTCAAGAGCAGCTGTTGTTAAAGTGTTTAAAGACTGGACTGTCAGCCGAAAATCTGGGTCTGAACGTGCGAATCGTGGCCGTCAGCGACTAGTCAATGTTATGGCAGAACGGAGAGTGGTACAAGACTGGTACAAGATAACAGAAGGGCAACAGTGCAGTGTCAGATTCCTTGCATCACCTTTCAACATCTCGTGAAGTCACGAGGCGGCCGAACGAAGTCATCTCGTGGAGTTATCTCGTGGCCCAACGAAGTACTGATGGGGTGGTCATAATATTTTGGCCACTCAGTGTATATCAAGTGACAAATAGTATCAAAGTAATATACTGTATATCGAAATGCAAGCAATGTGATGTATTTCATATTCTTCCTAATATATACTCAGAGTGCATCATGTAATAAAACCAAACCAAGCTTTCTCCCTGGTAGTTATGCAGAACTGTCATATACACAAACACTTCCTTCCCAGGTTTCAGGACAATGTAGATTGCAGCATATGGGTCTGAAAAAACGGCAAGTGGGAAGATGGATTTATTCACCTTATTCCTAAAATTCATGTGTTTTAATAAAAATGAATATTTATAAATATAGTTATACGGTTTTAAATTCCAGAATTAAAAATTCTTAAAAGTCACATAGTTTTTCTATTATTAGGTCACAGTTTCTCAACCTTTTTAAAGTCATGGCACCCTTTAAATGTATGCAACATTTCAAGGCACCCCAATCTAAATTGTAAAAAATTACATGTGGTTCCCCCAAAATCTATACCAGACCCTTATCTATCAAAGAAGAGTCCCCCTTTCCCATCAGAGCCCTGAGTCCTACCCTGTAATCCTCACCAGCATAGCAGCATGGAAAAGGGTAGGGCGTCGAGCAGGTCTGGATGGAGATGGACTATTGTCCCCTTCTGAATGCTTAGGGAGGTACGGAATGCTGCCCTCCCTGGATTAGCATCATGTGTTTCTTTGGTGCTGTTGGCTAGCTTGCCTACACATGGAAATGTATGACACTCTGTGAAAATGTAAAGGCACGCCTGACAAAGCCAGAAGGCACCCTAAGGTGCTGTGGCACCCTGGTCGAAAAAGCCTGGATTAGGTCAACGCTTTCTCCTTTTTGCCAGCAAGTTTTCTGATGGCACATGTTTATGATAAAGTAGATGTAAGCCCAAATGCTAAAATTTAATATCCGCTATAACATTTTAATGCAATTTTAAAAGCTTTTTTCAATCTTTTTACATGTGTGGCTTTCATTGAAATAGTACCTAGTGACCCCGCAGTGAAGGTTTTCCTTCTGGCACTTCTGCTCCTGCTTTGATACACGATCACATATGCCCATGGTGAAGACTACAAGCAGCAGTGTCAACACATTGTGTAGGCATGGTCCAAGGATGTCAATATCAGGAAGCCAGTCCAAAGAAATAATGTGCAGCCAACATCTGCACATCCTGTCGGCGTACGCACACCCGCACAGACGTGTAGGGCGGCGTGACGGCCGTTTCTAGTGTGAATGAGGGCTTAAAGGAAGTTGAAAGATAACAGACTTACTGGCCGGATTAACAGGTGAAAATAAGGGGAAAAAATGCAACCTCTACATCTAAGATTTGGTAAACTGCAATAGATATAGAAAAATAAAAACTTTAAATAAATAAAATTCTAGCTGAAACTTTATCTTCTCCCTACAGAAGTTTTTTTAACCTCTTCAGCGTCCCGCATAAAAAATGTGCACTGTTCGGTCATTTTGTCCCAGTCTGTGTCTCAATTCCGTCTTGGGGTTTCAATGTTTCACGCAACAAGTCCAGCAGAAATTGTGTCAGTGGAAAAATTTTCCAGTCACTGCTTCCAAGGGTGGCAGTCTGGCCATTAATCTTTAATGAAAACCGTCCTCTGTGTGATATTGAGCAAATCTACTTATATTTTTAATGGGAAAAATTGCATTATTAAAGATGAAAAATAGCTCTGCTCTAAAGAAAAATAGGCCAAGAAAACAAGACAGTCACTTTGGACTTAATGACCTTTCATGTTCATGAAATGGCTTATAGACTTTAATTGGAAAAGCTGTCATTTCATTAGCAATATGTAGTATTGCTGCATATATTGATTGGAACATTGTCATCTACCCGTGCTGGTGTGCGCAGATTTAAAATGAACATTTAATTGTGCCGTTTATATTAATAGCGTTTATTTGGCAGCCTTTCAGGGTTTATGCATGAATTCATTTCTTTGGTTTTTTTTCAGGAGAATAATTGCTGTAAAGTATAAAGATTATACAGTGATGAAAGCATCATGATGCTATCAGGAATGGGATTGGAGATGGGTCTGCTTACAAGCCACTGACTGCAGAAAGGTAAAACCGAGCTCCAGGCTAGAAACTTAATAGGAAGTTGAAATATGTATTGGTGAGATGTTTCTCCTGCCAAAAGATGTGGAATTCTTTGAAGCCTTGTGGTCCTGGCACTCCTGCCGAACACCACTGCCAGGTCTCCGACCTGCAGTAAAGTAAGCAGTACAACTTGGTTGGGCTCACACCCTCAGGCAAAAACAACATTTACAAAGCATTTTTCCCCAGAAAATATGCAAAAGTTCAAGGTTCATGCATCTTATATCCTGCTGTATTGTATTCTGGTTTATAGTGGCACACAGCTATTGTTTTTTTGGGTTATATATGGTTTTGCTATGGATGAAAATATATATATTTGATTTGAAATCGTTAGAACATTAGAAATCGATAGACACTGGGAAGTGGTTGTCGTGGTAAACAACCTACTTCCCTATTTATAATTGTCTTGCTCTCTAGCAACTTCAGCGCGAAATTATAGCTAATTTGCCTACAAACGTCAGGTGGTCATAATAATCTGTCCACTCAATGTATATGGCTAGCAAGCAATAGATATAGGCAAAAAAATACAAAAAAAACCTCGCTTTAACAGCGGTTTAAACTTACCCCGCCGCGCGGTCCAGTCCGAGAATCCGAAACTGCTCGGGCGGCCGCAAAGCATCTTGGGGCGGGCGCATGCGCAGTTTGGATTTTCAGCCGGGAGACGGGGAGGACGTCCTCCCATTGAAATCAATGAGGGTAGTAAATTGCAGCAATAGCTTGTGATGTGACTGATTTGGAGCATGCCCTACTATACTGCAATCAGTCGCTCAGTCGACTAATATCGCACATGTGCTTGCTTTAATTGCCACTCATGTGTTCCAATAGAACTGATTGATCAGTATACTTTAATAAAGGGACTTCGGGATCTAATTTTTCTTTGCAAGCTCCTAAACAAAAAAATGATATTAAACTCAGGAGTTAAATCTTTAAAATGCATTGAAGTACCTTAACTATTAACACTTTTTATTTACAGTGGTTTGTATTGTTTCCAATAAAACTAATTAATGAACACTTTTCAAAAACAGTCACAGACATTGGTGTTGGAGGTATGGGGTTATAGTTAGTACCCAGTACAATAATGTATATGGAAATTTTTATAAACTGAGAGACTTCACTTTAACAAAAAGAAGTACCAGATGGTCACGTGCAAATATTGCATGTGTTTATGGATCATTTTGATCTTGAGAAAGATCTCCTTTAAAGCGGACCTTAACTCCAATACTATAGCTAGACCCCTGCAAAAGATACTCAACATAACTGGCTTTTACTTCCTCCAATAACTCAATCCAAACAATGATTACCTTTTGTATCACTTGCCCGTCCTACTAGATTGTAAGCTCTCACGTGCAGGGCCCTCCCAACACTGTTGTTCTGAAACTGTATTGTGCTGTAAATTGTATTGTAACTGTACTGTTTCCACTATTTTGTAAAGCGCTGAGCAAATTGTTGGCGCTATATAAATCCTGTATAATAATAATATATTCCAGGAGGTTTCAAGAGCAGGGACATAGAGCAACTGGTAGGCAGAGTTGCGCATGTCTTCCAGGGCTGACTGCCTGAACTAAAAAGACCTGATGGCTAAGGAACACCAAGATGGCAACACATTACCTTTCCTGTGTCAGCTAAACAATGAATTTCAGCAGAACAATGATGGGTTCTGGACAGACAGGAAATCATGAATGAGATAGGAGAGATGGTTTTATTTCTCCTGATTAAATAATGCTGGCTGTCATTAAACCTGAAAGACTGACGGCATTGTTTGAGGCAATAGAAGTACTGTGGTGGACACCTCCAGACTGAGGGTAAGTATTGCAGCAAAACCAGCTTTTTTAACACACAAAAGAAGCACCGCTCTTCCATGGCTCAGGGAAGGAAAGAGTTGGGTGATTGCCGTCCTCACTACAACATGAGCCCATACAAACAGAAGAAAAGCTGGCCACACTGGTGTCCCCGCCCAAAGGTCTGCCCTCACTGACACGTTTCACCCAATCACAGGCTTAGTCATAGAGATCTTTACAAATAAGCCTGTGATTGGATGAATTGCATTAGAAAGGGTAGACCTTAGGCGGGAAACCAGCGATGTGGTACAAGCTTTCAAAAACTATCCCTGTGGAATCCGATGTGCTGCCAGCTTTTTTTCTGTTTGTATATTGTAGTGAGGACGTGCTCCCAATGGCAATCACCCAACTCATCCCTTCCCTGTGCTGTGGAGGTGCGGTTGTTCTTTTGTTTGTTCAAAAAGCAGCTTTTGCTGCAATACTTTACCTTCAGTCCGGAGGTGTCCACCACAGTACTTCTATTGCCTCAAAAAATGCCATCAGTCTTCCAGGTTAAATGACAGCCAGCATTATTTAAACAGGAGATATGCAACCATCTCTCCTATTTCATGATTTGCTGTCTGTCCAGCTGAAAGGTAGCTCTGCATAGATCGCAGACCGCATGCTGCCTCTAATATTGCATTCTGTCATTAGCTTTTGCTAATATTATCACATGACACAGGGAGCAGAACATGTACAAAAGAGAATTGCTATTCAGACGCGCATAGGGCAGCATGATGTGTAAATACAGAGCTCAAGTGATCCTTAAAGAATAATAAACCCCACATTATGAACTATTCTTAGAATATATTTCCTGTTTAAATCTTTTGTGATGTAAATGTCATAAAAAGTTTTTTTTTAAATGCTGTCTCTGAGACGTATAATATCCTCTCACATTGTATCATATGTGCTACTTGGGAGAGGAATGTATAATTAATTTATGTAAATGAAATCTCTGTATTCACCTAGCCCGACAATGTACAGTACATTTGCTAAGTGATGCAGAGGGAGATATTGTTCTAACTTAATGACATAGACATAATCCGAGCAGTGATATGTAATAATAGAACACCCAGACTGCTGCCAAAATAAATTAAGAAATAAATGTAATACTTATTTTTTTTACGACGGGTACGCTGTGGACAATCGATGTGTCAGTCTCCGCGGAAATATTGTTATGCATAACTAAAGTTCTAAAGCTGAATATAGATATTAGACATTGGTCAAGGGTGTGGATGTGATTCAAATGCTGAAATAACTTATTTTAATATAATACATTCTCAAATCATCCAAGAGTGCAGGTTCCCAGATAGCAAGGATAACTTGCCACAACCTTGTGATAGGGTTAAATTGTAATTCTTGTTAACTTGCCGCACATATTCCTGGCAAGTTGTAGACTTGCAGAATACTTGCAGCACGAGTTCTAGTTGACACTTTTTGAATTTGTAGCAAATTTGCTTGGCAAGTCTACAGCAAGAGTCCTGCGGCTCTTAACAAGAGCTATGCAAGTGTATAGCACTTTTACAAAGCACGTTGAGCTGGAGACTTGCAATGCAGACTTGCTGTAATTGCGCAACAAAATTGTGAAGCTTGGCAAGTCTAGCAATAATTTAACAAGTCATTTTCAAACTTGCAGCTCAATTGCTTGCTATCTGGGTTTATGTTAGAGGAGGAGAGTAGGTAGAAAAATGAAGGTAATAGCGTAGTTATTGAGACAATTATTATCCAAAATGTCTAATCACTAGTACCCCAGGCAAGGGTTGGCCAGGCATTCTCCAACTGCACCATCCCTGAACCTGCAAGGAATAAATACGCATTTCACATAAATAACACAAGCAGCTCATCCATAAGGCACAACTCATACATGTTTTGCCACTACATGTTCAAATTCAATATATATAGTGTGTGTGTGTGGGCGTATGTGTATATGTATATGTACTGTGTGTATGTATATATATATGTATGTATATATATATATATATTCGGGCCACTACTTTAGAGTTGTGGTCCTAACAGGAGCTGTGTTACTGCACAATTCTGGCTTTTGATTGGTTTTCACCTTTAGCCTATTAGAAACCAGCACTGTACCGACTTAACAACATAGAGAAATACCCCTCTAAACCTCAAAGAGTAACTGCACAGTAACTGCATTTGCTGCATTGAAACTTATTTTACCAGCATGTTTGAAAGGCTGGGTGAGGAGGGCAGGCATATTGTTTTTTAAAATTATTTCTTATTTCAGTTATTGATATATAGAAGGAGGAGTGGTTGCCATTACATAAAAACCCCTGGAAAGCATGGTTCAATTTGTCTTACGGAGGAAACATGATTTCCTGATCCTATAAGGCAATTGGATATTCCCTGGTGTTTATTTTACTTATAAGAAGTTCATATCCAATAATATTCTGTGCATTTAGGAATGCATCCATATTGTTTTTAAAACTGTTAGCTGAGCTCACTACAACTAGTTCCTGAAGAAGCCTGTTCCACATTTTCACAGCTTACTTACTAAAGAAGCCTTTCAATATGCAAAGGTGAAACCTCTTTTCCCCCAGACGCAGAGTGCCCCCTTGTACTTTGCTGTGACCTTAAAGTGAATAATTTTGCACCAAGTTCACTATATGTATGGTACCATTTATGTATTTATATGTTCTCATATCCCCCCTTGATTGCCTCTTCTCCAGTGAGAACAAATTCAGTTCAACTAATCTGTCCTCATGGCTGAGCTCCTCCATGCCTCTTATCAGTTTAGTTGCCCTTCTCTGCTCTCTCTCCAGTGCCACAACATCCTTTTGTAATCTGGAGCCCAAAACTGCATATTTCAGATGAGGTTTTACTAATGCTTTCTATAGGGGCAGGATTATGTCTCTATCTCTGGAGTCTAGACCCCTTTTATACAAGAAAGTAGTTTGCTTGCTTTAGAAACTGCAGCATGGCATTGCTTGCTGTTATTGAGTCTATGGTCTACCGGAACACCCAGATCCTTCTTGATCATTGACTCCCCCTAATTGTACTTCCCCTAGAGTGTATGAAGCATGCATGTCTTTAGTCCCCAAGTGCATAACTTTACATTTATCAACATTAAACTTAATTGCCAATCAAAGAGTACATTCAGATCTGCTTGTAAGCTGGAGACATCTTGTAACAACTGTATTCGACTACATAGCTTGGTGTCATCTGCAAACACAGAAATAGTACTTTTATTGCCAAACTCTATATAATTTATAAATAGGTTAACCAGTAGGGGTCCCAACACTGAACCTTGGGGTATACCACTAACAACCTTAGACCATTCAGAGTGTGAATCATTAATCACCATTCAATACAGACTTGCATGTATTCACAGATATCCCAAGGCCACTAGCACATTCAAGGATCAATATGCAGGTGGGAAAATCGGGAACAAGCTAAACCTTTGCAGAATATGTTGAGATTTGCATATAACTTCAACTGTTCTATAACCCCCGATCAACTGATTGCATTGATATATGATTTTTAAATGAGTTAAAGACTAAAATCCCCCCAAACCAGTATAGGGGACTACTACTACTATAGCAGCCTCCAGCACAGGGTTTTTGGTATCTTGACATTAGTAATTCATACTGTGGTGACTCCACACCCTATGACCTGTGTAGCTATTATATAGAGTGTTGGCAGTTGTTCCCTTAAAGTAATCTGCTAAAGCCATTTTTTATGATATGCTGAGTTGGAATTATTTAGGTTTGTGACAGGTTAGCGTAATTGAAAACAGAGTGACATTTTTGATTTTGGCTGCTTTGTTTCCTGGCTAATTAGCTGTTTAGTGATTGATTTCACTTGTTGCCTAAAATTTCTCTTTTATTTAATTACAATCGATTGCTAACTATAATGCTGTTCCTTGTATGCAGAAGATGGAGCCATCAGAGAATGGAGCAGATTGTATGGGTCCTTTGCTTAAATACTACTCCTTATAAAAACCTCGCTTGTGACCATTACTAGCCTCCAGTTGGTAAATGTGGAGACATTCATTGTGTTGGGCTGTCTCACAATAGTTAAAACCAGGTCTGCCAGGGAGACACTTCCTGAAAACCTTACTTGCCTCTAGTTGGTAAATGTAGAAAAATTCAATTGTGTTGGGCTGTCTCAAAATGCAGGGAGACACTTCCTGAAATCCTTACTAGTCACAATTGCTAGCCTCTAGTTTGTACATGTGGAATCATTTGTTTGTTTTGGGCTGTTTCACAATGGATAAATGTCATTCTGGCAGGGAGACACTTCCTGATAAACTTACTAGTCAAAATTGCTGGCCTCCAGTTTGTAAATTTGAAGATATTCATTGTGTTGGGCTGTTTCACAATAGATACAACTCAGTCTGGCAGGGAGACCCGTCTTGAAAACCTTACTTGCTGCCATTGTTGACTTCCAGTTGGGAAATGTGGAGGCATTGTTTGTGTTTGACTGTTGGACAATTTATAAAGTCCAGCTTGGCAGAGAAAGAAGACTACACCTATGCTTTTAGTTGACCTAGTTAAATAGCACCAGTAGTTATTTCCAAAAATGATTTTCATAATCCCCAGAGAAGCATACATTGTAATGCTCCTTTCATAGCTGCACAGTCACTCACTACAGAGTGTGTTTAATTGAAAGCTGATTAAACTAACACTATGCTTATAAAAAAATCTGAGGCCTTTAATGGGATGTAGTTCCAAGGAGTAAGTAGGATTTTTTTTTTTCATTATTAAATGATAACCAAAGAATCCTCAAGGACAACACAGAATTGTGGAGAAAACACAGAAATGGCAAAAAAAAACTATGATATGATTGCATTTGAACCTAATGTATTACTGCAAACTGTCACGGTACTAGGGATGTGAGCCCACATGCAAGCACACGGTGTGGGATTCCACAGGGTGTGAAATCTAAGGACCAGCCGGTGTTCCGCCAGGGACCCCTGCATGGAAGTTTGGAATTAGCTGCATGCTGACCCAAAGTTACGACCCCCTGGTTCACCCTGTTTGTGTGGAGAGTACCCGAAGACACAATGGATAGATAGAGCGAAGGGAGATCCAGATAACAAGCCAAAGGTCAGAACGGGCAGCAGACAATCGTAATCAGGAGAACTAGCCGAGTCGGTACACAAGAGATATTTCAATAGGAAATCAAGTCAGGAACAAATGCACAGAAGGGGCTCAGGAACAAGTGTTGCTCAAGCAACCAGAAGCTGGTCTGAGAGGGATTTGTATAGGGAGACAGGCAGGAGAGGAAGTAGCAGGAAGGAAGGTATATAAACCATCAGGTGAAGTGGGCGACACTCTTAGCTGCTAAGTCAGTGCAGCAAGAGCAGAGCACATGCTTGTAGAACTCACGGTGCCAGCAGACCTACAGCAGCAAAAGGTAAAAAACAAATGCTCTGCAGCTGATCTGTGACACTAACCACTTTTTAATGAAGTTCAATGATCCCTATTAATGTTGATCCTGTAAACTTACCTCATTCCAACAGTGATTCTTGCTGAACTGTATCTTCTGTTCTTCTTAGTCAGTAATTGGTTAATGAGGGTGAGTGCTGATAGCCCTAAAATGGTGGTTAACTCCCACTGGTCCTGTAATCAGCTTTACTCTTCATTTTTTAGCATCTCATTTGCACCTCTTGTGTTAGAATGGTCTGGCCTCGCAGCGGGAGATCTATTCTTGTAATAAACACTTTTGTGTCTGTAGCAATTATCTCAGGTATATGTAACATCCCACTGTACTGTTATCTAAATCAACTGAGTACTGTAAAAATAGAAAGTGTACTTGTGCAATCTGGGCTACTAAATGTGCCCTTTATGTCTGTGATCTGTGTCAGCAATTATGAGTTTGTCACATAGCAGAGAATAGAAACAGAACTCCTGACTTTTATTTAAAGATGCAGGCAAAGAATGGAAAATGGAAGTGCAATGGATATTTTTTTTTTTTAAAGCATGCGGCAATTGCAAACCAAATATCCTTTAGTTAGGGCTTACAGAGCTTTAAAAGAGAAGTAAAGCCAAGACTTAACTTGAATTTACTTCTCTTTTGGGTCTTAAAAGTACATTTCTAATATGCTCCTAGGAACCAAACTCAGCATTTAGCTGGCTTCTGGCTGATATTTGCTGACCGCAAAGAGCCGCGTTGCAGATGGAAAAGATACCGACAATATTGTTGGGTCCACCTGGCTTCTTGATCTAGAGCCAGAGCCAGCTGTGTACACCTGGCTGTCCCTTCAGTGAGCACTGGAGGACCACAGAGGGGAGGGGGGAATCCATGCGGGGAGCAGTTACTGACTCTTCTTGGTATATAGAGCCAGCAAGTGACAACTGCAGTGTCCCAGGCCATCTCTAAGTATTGGAGTTTATTTTACTCTCCAAATATGCCTCCTTTAATATAATGAAATATCAAAGTTGCTAGTGGGGGGTCTAGACCAGGGGTAGGCAAACTCGGCACTCCAGCTATGGCTAAACTACATATCCCATTAGGCATTGCAAGTCCACAGGCATAACTTCTAGAGGCAGAAGCATGATGGAAGTTGTAGTTTCACCACAGCTGGAGACCCGAGTTTGCCGACTCCTAGGCATTCCTTGTTTTGCCTTTGTAGGAGTGTATTCAAGAACAGCAGAGAGAGAATTTATGCGTTGCCTTCATTTCAAAGTAAACCTGGGTGCATTTACATTTCTGGCACATTTGGGTGATGTGTGAACATATTATCCAATGTTAAGGAGGGGGAGCAGACTCTGGGGGTCTTCAGAAGATAGTGGTACTGACTGTTAGCACGAGTGTCTGCTATGCACTATACTGTAAGTGTCAATGTAACAGGTCATTGTGCCCAGATGTGCACTTTAATTCCATTGGCTTTAAAAGCTGCAGAGACTTTGCCCACACAGAAAACAGTGCAGTCATACCTGGATCAAAGGCATAGTGCCGACATCATACAACACATGGCCAGCAAACCAGGAACACTGTCAACATGACATAGCGATGCACAGTACACTGAGCTACAATTCACAACATGGTGTGTGAGGCCAGGGGCTGTTCCAGAACATAACACAATTACTATTTTTACACATTTTGCTTTCTTTACAAAGCTGAGGGACCCTCGTGGATTATTATGTAAAAATGTCATGTTTTCTTATCAAAGTAGATCTGCCCCGGAAAAATAGTGCTTTGACATGCAACAGCATGTGTCCAATTGGAATGATAAATTCAGTTTGAACATCACCATTGTGAATAATGACTTCCAGTTTCCAAGGCTTCAGAGACAGATTTGAATTTCACCACGTTTAAAGTGATTTTTCTGTAACCATTAAGGGTATTGTATATATAAATAAAAGGAAGTTTTCTTATTTATATGCTTATGATTTAGGGACTGTGTCGGTGGTCTTTTGTTCACTTCAGAACTGCTTCTCTCGCCTTACAAGTCTATATGAATGTAAAGGCAACTGAAGCAGGTCATAGTCCCCTGTCAATAAATTCTGAATAATCTCAGAAGCATCACAAACTGATGTCAAAAGCACATTGTATATGCCCATGAAAGCCTGTTGACACAAGGCTTTTCGTTTAACTTAGTTGTATATGGTGTTGGGTATTGACACAGACAGATGGAGAGACGTTTATATTGTACTATTTAGTGAGATTTATTGTGTTTTGTAAAAAACTATGATAATATTATTACTATAAAAGATGTATCAGAGAACAGCAGTGTATCTACACTGAGTGGCCAGATTATTATGACCACCCCATCAGTACTTCGTTGGGCCATGAGATGACTCCATGAGATGACTTCGTTGGGCCACCTCGTGACTCCACGAGATGTTGAAAGGTGATGCGAGGAATCTGACACTGCACTGTTGCCCTTCTGTTGTCTTGTACCAGTCTTACCACTCTCTGCTCTGCCCTAACATTGACTAGTCGCTGACGGCCACAATTCCCACGTTCAGACCCAGATTTTCGGCTGACAGTCCAGTCTTTAAACACTTTAACAATGAGCCCCTCTTGAACATTTAACGAATTCTGCTGTTTTGCTGATACTCTCTCCATGGCTCGCGCCAACAATCATCCCACGTTTAAAGGCTGTTAAATCGCGTTGTTTACCCATATCTTCAGAAGAAAATCACTTCTACTGTCGTGGTAAACAACCTTCTTCCCTATTTATAATGGTCTGGTCCTCTAGCAACTCCAGCACGAAATTATAGCTAATTTGCCTACAAACTTCAGGTGGTCATAATAAACTGGCACTCAGTGTATAGCTCATCATCAAAGATGGCGTTTCTTTGTCAAGGAAAAGTGTAATTAATGTGTGAGCATATACTGGTATGATATGTATTGATATGTATTATCTCTTTGATGGAACACGTTGGATATCTCCATTACTAACTGAATAAGTCATCATACAGCTATCTCATTCATTGATCCCTATAAAATGTAATGCAGATGTACACTCTAGTTAATTATGGAGGGGAATGGATGGCTGTGCCCTATGCAGATGGTGTTTAATAATAAATATCTGGAGCTAGTACTAAATTCAAGAGCCAAAATGTATTCTAATGAGCAAGGCCCTATAATTTACCAGGAAAATTGGATCAATACCATAATAAAGCTTGAGTAACATCAGTGTCCCTCAGTTCCGGTAACTTACAATTTATCTTTTGGGTTTACTGTATTTTCTTAGAGATCACTTGTCTAGGCATTGGTGACCTCCTTAGCAAAACAAATGATTATCCGCGCTATAGTGCTCTGCCCCAAACTCCTCAAAAACACCCTATTGACAGCTGCAGAGATAGAGAGAAGCTATATAAACTTCTCCCACAATATATTAAACAAAAGACACGGCGCTATCTCTAATATTATACAACTCTAAGTGCATATACTTGGTGACAATTATACAACATGTTCACTCCAACTTATATATAGTCCATATAAAAATATTCCCAAAGTTGATATGATTAAAAATAAATGTGATGAAATCCTTGTGTTCACTTTCTTTACATCAGTGAGTCAAATAATCATTGTATATAAAGTTCCACAATCACTTGTGACTTCTGTGCTTCAATTCCTCGTCAATTAATCACCAGTGATCCACCTCCAAGTGCACAAACACTAGCACACTCACCAGATAATTCTGACCACCCAGTGGTCTTCAAACGCTCTGCAAAATTCTCTGGTGTCCTACGGGCCGGTGTGCGCAAGCGCACACTGCCCGTTCGGCATTGCGGTCATCGGAAGCCCGCCCCTCGGGGCGTGGCTTGAGATCATCGCAAGTACGATCTGCCTATGCAACATAGGCAGATCGTACGTTTTTTTAAGTACCTTACAACTTTTGTCTTGCGATGGTTGTAAGGTGTGTGCCCAGACTTATCCGCTCAAAATAGAAAACCAAGATGGCACATAGTGTAAAACTGCTAGATGATAGTATATTTATAAAAATCAGAACACTTACATTTAAAAGAGTTTTTTTCAGCGCTGTAAAAACATAAAATCGGCTTGTATGAGCTCAGCTCTGTCTCCTCCACTCCATTCACTAGCTCTAGTTCCTCTGGGTTAGCAACTTAATATTTATGTCAGAGACAACCAGGAAATTTGTATTCTCCGAGGTTAGCAACCTACATATTAAGCATAAAAGCATCAAAGGCCAATGATAATTAAAATGGGTTAAGGAATAATTAACCCCAAGATGATGTTTTTAGATACATTAATTATGTCTTTATGTTGAAGTCCAATAATAACGCTGACACTCTGTCTTCAAAATTAGTTTAGATGAAATAGTTCCATCATGATTATTGCACTTTAGATGTGTGAATAGGGAGGCTAAGGTGTGGATATGAGCTGCTGAGACCAGAGGAACTGCAAGGGTGGTTCTGATTCAAGAGTTAAGTGCTCATTTTATCTAGGGGACTTAAATAAAGCAGTTTTACTCACCTGATTCTCAGCCCTTCTGGCTCACTGCTAGACCAATTATTTCAGCCAGTTCTTCCCTGGGCTCCAGCGGTCTAAGGACCACTGACACCATCATTTATTGTGCAGCTACGTAGCCAAAGCAGAAGGGGAGAGAGGCAAGTGTTGACCACAGTGGGACCAAGGATGAGGTGAGTAAAACAGCTTTATTTTGAACCCCTTGACAAAAAGAGCACTTAGCCCCTGCGAGTGTGAGGGTAGCTCCACTGCAAGGGTAAGTTTTTGGTTTTCTTGGAGTTCTTCTTTAAGTTCAATCTGGCCACCATCCAGTGCAAATGTGCCCACAGAGAGGAAAGCGTGCTGCAGTTGCTGTATGTCTCGGGGCAAACGACAGCTGCTAATGAAAAAAATGTTCAACTCAGCATCTCGGTACTTAAAGCAAAACTCCAGTAACAAAAAAGGCATAACAGTAATAAATAAAAAAACAGCTTTTGGTGCAATACTCACCTTCAATCTGGAGCTGTTGCCCACAATAATTCCTCTCCATCGCTAGAATTCACGAGTCTTCAAGGATCAATGATAGTTATCATCATTGAACCCACTTTCTGTGAGTGTAGGCTGTCATGGAACCATTGCTTGGAGGGACTTCATCACACAGGATTGACTCGCAGTTGTTCAGCCAGAAGAGGAAGGACCTTTGATATCATTGTACCTGCCAGTTTCCTGCTTTGCAGTGCATTAATGCGCATTATTTCACACATAAACTTGTGTTGCATTGAAATAAATGGGCTGCCAATGCACCCACAGCATACTATCTTGTGCTTGATGCCTAATTCACATTGGTGCTTAAACGTGCACAACAAAACGTGCACGCTCTGACGTGCATTTCCAAACCTGGAACGCATTTGCATTTCCATTACTAGGTAATGGCACCCCAAACACGTTTTTTCCCATGTGTTTGAGCCGGAAAAAAGCTTGGCACGCATGTCACCAAATTTACAAATGTACTTTTTGGTGCTCCAAACAAAGTCCCACAAACACGCGTTACCTCGACATGCGTCCCCACTACACCCCAGTGTGAAAGGACCCTATGGGCTTGTTCACATCATATCCATTTTTTTTAAATCTGCACCAAAAACACATACACTGTATATCCAATGGTTTTAAATGAAGCTACTTCACACCATTGCATTCAGTTCCAGAGCTTTTTTTTTTTTTTAAGAGTGCAACAGAATGCTTTTTTCACACCTAAACATGCAAAAACACATGTAAATGCACCAAAATTCACTGAACATGCTTAAACATGCTTAAACCCAAGCAAAACCAATACAAAAAATGCACTGAACTAAAAACGTGTATAAATGCGTATGCGAAAATGCATCCAGAACCGGTCTACAGATCGTGTGAACAAGCCCTTAGTGTTTTGGGGTTCCATTCAAAATGTATGGTACCTTAACCCATGCCATGTGCGTTAACACTTGTGTTACCACAACGCATTAGTGTAAATGGGCCCTAACTATTAAATACATAAAACAATATCTACCATCTCTGTCTTCTTTATTTGCAGCTTATAGTTTATTTCAAAGGATCATGCAAAAATTAAGCGGTAGTAGAAAACAGTACGAATATATCATACGACAGGCTGAAACATAACGTCCTATCGTTAAAGCTCTTACCTTTAGCGCTGTAAAATTTGCATTAAGAAGATTTCTAAATATTTTATGAAGCAAAGTTTCTATTTAGGAACAGCATGTTTCCGAATGTAAGATGTAACGAGATGTCACAGAAGGCTAAATTAATTCCTCAGTGATAAAATTATACTATTCTGAAAAAAAAAAAACTAAATTTCAGGACAAGACCAAAGTTGTATCACTTAACTGCAGAAAAAGAGAAAAGTCAAGTGTTCAGGCGGGCTGTGCTGTGCTGTCTAGCATGGCTGAGGACATTTCGAAAATAAATGGAAAACAATACAGGAATACAAAGCCTTTGGTGGGTTAATCAGCTCTCAAATATGTAATCTGTATTTAGCTGTTCACTTGGAGTTCATCTTTGAATGGTTTAGTATTGCTAGATTGAATGGTATAGTACCTTATCGAGTTGCAGAAATCTGTGTAACTTTTTCCTGGCTGTTCTGGTGCCAGTACTCAGTGTATGACACAGGTGTTACAGTCAGTGTGCCTGTTCTATGTCTTTACCTTCAGTGCATGGGCAAACACCATTATTGTCTATGACCAGACCAATCCACGTCTTAATGTATGCCTCTGAGTATAATGAGCAGTCGGGCTTAGGATTTGGGGCGGGGAATATAGATTTTTCAGTTAGCATGCTCTCACTGGACAGGACAGATGGACTACACAGCACTTATTCACACCGACCATTAGCGTAAGATGTGTAGCCAAGATAATTTGCTTTACAGACGCTGCCAACGTTGGGTGGGGCAGTGGATAATGATCCAGAATGTTGTTTTGCTTTCTTTAAGAAAAAAATCAGAAGTGCATCAGGATCATCACATATTTTACGATTACATGGGACTGGCAGCTGATTCACAGGTTTTAATTTTTGCATAGACTTTAGGCACAAAAACTTTTATTTATTTATTTTATTACAGGTATTTATATAGCGCCAACAATTTAAGCAGCACTTTACATAGCGTACATTCACATCAGTCCCTGCCCTCATGGAGCTTACAATCTTCAGTCCCTATATACCATGCATACATAGAGGGCCAATTTAGACAGGAGCCAATTTACCTTCCAGCATGTCTTTGGTGTGTGTGAGGAAACCGGAGTACCCGGAGGAAACTCGCACAAGCACAGGGAGAACATGCAAACTCCTTGCAGATAGTGACCTGGCCGGGATTTGAATCGGGCACACCCAGTGCTGCAAGGCAGAAGCGCTAACCACTACGCCACTGTGCTGCTACATTAAATAAAATGTATATTATTTAAATACATTTTTCGATAGCCAAAAAGGATATACATCCACTTTATGTGCACCAGATGCCTTTGGAAGAAATACACAAACCTCACCAAGATTCAAGTAAGAATACACATCTCTTGTACTTAGACACCACTTGCTCAACCCAGAGTTCATCTTTACACTCCTCTTAAAGTCACAGAAATAGATATTGAGTCACTGTAAGTGCTAACACCCTCCTATTCCATAATATTGCTCCACTTTCCTGTTGTAGCAGTTTCTGGTGAAGGTAAACCCTTACCTTCACCAGCAATAGAAATCTGCCTAAGGGTGCTTGTGTGCAGGTATGTGGCCAATACCTAAGTCATTGTATAGCACTGGAGTGGAAGTGCAGGAAGCATATTTCCACTAAGAGAAAAGGGTATTTTAAATGAAGATGCATACAGTGATAAAGGATTAAAAACACAAAGGCACAATACTTCATTTAGGCTGTCCCTATGTTGCAACTAAGGATGTGTGGGGGGTTTGGTGTGAACCCAGTTCGGTCAAGCCCATGCAATACTGTGACTGACACACCTCCTTCTAAGCTTAATCAGGTGCAGAAGGGGCACTCCCCACCTGTTTGTAACATGTAGCTGTGGGGCGGGGATTATCCTGGCCTCAACTGATTGGGCTGGGAAGGGGTTAGGAACAGTTTCCTGAAAACTGGAGAACTGGGTTCACACCAAGCTACCACACATCTTTTACTTTAAAAAAGAACTCCATGGACATTTTTGATTAGTCCATGCAGTTTAATTACCCCAGCACTGCAAGGGTTATGTTGCTTTGGTCCAGGGAGGATAATAAAGTTACACTCACCTTATCCTCAGATCTGGTCAGCTGTGACAATGTTCACACCTGCCTGTTTCCTTCTCCACTGCAGCGACATTATGTCCCTCAGCATCCTCAAGTCCTCTACACTGTGTATACAATGTGATGATTTATGGGACCCTAGACTGATGCAGCGGAGGGGGAGAGAGGCTCCACGGACCAGCCAAAAACCAAGCTGGGTCTGAGCATCAGGTGAGTATACCTATATTTTCCTCCCCAGACAAAAAAAGAGCACTTAAACCTTGCAATGCGGGTGTAGCCCCACTGCAAGGGTTAATACAAAAATGTCCCTGAAATACTTCTTTAAATGAATGCAGAAAATGATTTTGTGTAACCGACAAACCATCACTATACTACATTGTCCAATGTAGTCAGCTATTCCAGAATCAATCCTGGGTGGATTTGATCATGCACATACAACAAAAAAATTGCTTATATAGCTTAGCCCTTGTGCACATTTTATTCATAAAAGCACAGCACACGTATATCATTTCATCCATTTTTGTTTCTCAGATGGATTTAAGCAAGGACTCTTCTGAGAGGCTTAAATAATTATTACATATTACAATTAATATGTTTGGGCAGAAAATTCAAGATTTCTTGTTAATACTAATTAGTCATGACTTCCTCTGTCAGGAATGATAGGGTTTAAATTAGAATGACTCGGGGCTTATCTCGAGACAGGCAAGTGGAAAAGTAAGAAATCAGCAGGAAGTATTCTGTTAAGGCAATAGAACCCCGGTTTCCTGTGCTCTGGTAACTGAGAATACGTTCTTAATAAAACCTTCCTATTTATGCAGTGTGATTGTGTCGCAGGAAACCTTCTCCAATGTGAAATGATGATTTAAAGAGACACTGCTATTTCATTTTACAAAATCAAGTGGAATATTGCATTTCACTTGTAAATTCATTTATCTTTCCTTTTATTAAAGGTCTGTACTTGTGTTATTATATAATTATGGATAGCAGTAGTTAGACCGATCCTGCTGGCAAATTCTCACCTGCGGCAGCATCAATATGAAGGACACAAAAAGGAGACAAAACACTCATCATCTTGCATGTGTTGCACCCTTGCGGGCTGGATGAGCAAGACGTCGCCTCCTCGTCAACAATTTACATTGTCCAAGTATTTCTGGTAGCGATAAAGAGCCATCTTGCGGATCCAACTGGCAAAGGGATGAGACATACAAGCAGGTAAGTGTTATACCTATGCATTTTAGCGATCTTGATGCTGGCAGGCTCTCACCACCATCAGGATCAAAAGTATGAGATGGTCACTTTCAACTAGACTTGTCCCAGACTTCATGGCACTATGATGATTTCATTATGCAAGTAGAACATAGTGGTTTTACAAACTTTCACAATTCCTGTCATGTTCTTGGACAATCGACATCTGTCTTGACACATTCCATGGGGATTGGATTAAGGTGGCTGAGTGCCAATGATGGGGTACTGATGAAGCTACTTGGATAAATGGCAAAACATCTTCTATATTACAGAACAAGTCTAGTTGAATGGGATTAACTATACCAAGGGTTGGCAACCTCAACACTCCAGCTGTGGTAAAACTTCAAACCCATCATGCTTCTGGAAGTCTTACCTGTGGCTGTCAGCCTTGCAATGCCTCATGAGATTTGTAGTTCCAACACAACCGGAGTTCCAAGATTGCCTAACTTAACTATACCATGACTCATGAAAGAGGAAGTCGTCCCTAAGACCTCTGCAATCCTCAGTTCCAGCTCGCAGATCCTCTTTCCTCCGGTGACCTTTCTTCCGACAAATCAATCAACAAAGTCATAGAGCTGCACACCTCTTTCAAAGGGTGAAATCTACTTCATTATTCAGCAAGAGCACAGACATTATGCTTGTGCTAGAACTCTATGATCAAACTGACACTAAATTCAGGAGTTAGATCTTAAAAATGCATTCAAGTACCTTAACTATTAAGAAACATTTATCGTATTTGTGTATCACTCGGCTGCAGATCCTTAAATCATTTCTGAATTGGTACTGACACTGTCCTTCCTTCCGGAGGGGGCTACTTTTGTTCCCCATGGTCCCTGTGAGTGTTATAAAGTAGCCACCGCTCCAAGCTTGCTGTTGTGATAAACTATAACGTCAATACAAATTAGAAAACTAAACGTGAGATTGTAGTCCATTACATGTGCGAGGCATTGCATTACGTTATCTGCAAGTAGGGGAAAATACCTGTTGATCCTGTCAGAAATATGTAATGGAGATGAGGAGGGAAGGAAGAGTTTGCAGTCCAAATCAGGATAGCAGTGTAGGGTGGCAACACTGCTTCTCCATAGATACAGTTCAATGAGTGTAACTTTAGGACAGGAAGCTTGGTACGGGGTCACCTGGAAAAAAAGGGAAAAATAGGGTAAAAAATAAACTAATCTTATCTAAGGACTAATAATATATTACATTGTTTTTTGGGTTTAGAAACATTTTAATAATGTATTTATAAATACAGAGCTGCATTCATTGTGTCTTTTATAGCTTACTGCAAGTGATATTAAACCTTCAGGTTTTTTTTTCATTATTATTTTTATGAATAGGAGGTCCCCACTTATAAAAATCCTCCTTTCTTGTTCTTTTTTTAAATTTTCAATTCCTTGTTCTTGAGTAGTTCCCAGAATCGCTCTTCCCCCACCCCCTGTGCGAGGTGCCTCCATCAGCTAGCCGGCTGCTGAGGAGGCTTCTGTGCCTTTATGTTTCTGGGCATGCCTGCAAGTAGCTGTGTGCGTCCATAGGCACACACATCGTGCGGCAGGCCGCGCCCCTCCTCTCAACAGATTGTCTGCCTCAGTATCCTCCCCCACAACCAGGAAGTTCGGGGGTCAGAGGATAGCTTCAGGGTAAGTGTGGGGCAGGGCAAGGGACACAAAAAGGTACTGGGCATTTTTTACTTTAAAGCATTTTTTTGCATTAAGGTAAAAAGGCCCGGCCTTTAGCTTTTATAGGTGTCCTAAGGACTCATTTCAGTCTCAGCCCTGATCTTAGCATATCTTTTGATTTGATGGAATGTTTGTTTCAGAAGCTTCTACCATATTGACTTTTTATTGATGTATGCACATGTCTGTAGCAGCACCTCCCTTATGAAAATTAAACCAATTCAAGAAAGTGTTTTACAGCTCTTGATACCCTATATATAAGGTCCCTTATTATATTTCATTTTTGTTTTTGGCTTAGAAACACTTTAATTATGTATTTATGAATACAGATCTGCATTTCTTTGTGTCTTTTATATCTGCCTAGAGTTCATTTTTAAAATTTCACGGGTAAGCGAAGGGCTGATTGTAGTCTGAGCCCTTGTCTGAGAATACCTTTGATTTGGTGGAGTGTTTGTTTTGGAAGCCACTGCCATATTGGTCCTGTAGTGGTATATATATATACATACATACTACATATATATATGTATGTATGTATGTATGTATATAGTTTTGTATTTAGCAACACCTCCCCTATGATTATGGATCTAATTCAACAAGAGCGAATTCAGAGCTGAGCATAAATATCGTACAGGCCTTGGTACCCTTGTAAGTTAACAAGATAAAAGACAAAAGAGATAAAAGATAAGATAAAAGATAACAAATGACAGAGTCAATTTAATGTTTTCTCCTATAGAGGCATCAGTCATATTTTCTTTGTCACATTTTGTTTTCTGCAGGTCGGTGGTTACAGCTATTTATTTATTTTTGGGTTCTGAACTTTCTACGGTAAAACTTATTAGGAGTTGCAGTTCTCAGACAAAGCAGTTGCAGTTCTCAGACAAAGCAGCAATATTTAGGCCACATTTTAAACACAGTGTGAGATAGGCCCTCTGTTCTTCACTTCAGTTCTAGATTAGAACAAGTAATTTGTGGTTTGGCTCCGGTCCCGTTCACAGTGTCCACATCACCAGCAAGTGAAAGCGACTGTGAGCATTACTAAAGGCTCCCAAAAACCCTAATGGAGAAAGGCAATATGAATTTGTCAGCTGCTCTCCTGCTGACTTGCATATCTATGCCGAAACTTACACTTTAATTGACCTGAGTCAGAATCCAAACTAGGTGACAGTCAGTCTACCCATCACGGCAATCATTAAGGAGTAGCATTTAAAAAGTTTCAGCCGAGAGAAAGTTTACCAAACTTTCTGATGGATTTTAACTTTCCCCTCAGATTAAATAAAACTAAGTGTGTCTGAAAACTGGAATGTCGTGTTCTGGACTTTGTCACCTTGAAATAAATGTATTATATACATTAAATTATACTTACTATACCTAACGGAAGGTATGATA
>NW_017306370.1:1051075-1059596 GCF_000935625.1 Nanorana parkeri | reverse complement strand
TGCTGCTGCTACATTCCAATGTAGAGCCGCACATCTGCCAGTTCATAAAAAATTCAGATTTATTGAAAGTTCATACCATCCAAGTACACAGTAAAATCATCCAACACTGATCCTATAGCCTCTCGCGTTCCACCAGATAGGCTTAATCATAGAGACAAAAGTAAAATCAGCATGGTTGCTCAACTACTGTTGTGACAAAATCAAAATCACCTATGGAGTATATTGTGACCTGTTCTACAGACAGAGATATAGTACACAGTGAATAATATTAGTGTTGTGCTACTGCACACGGTTGCACAATTTGACAGCTAGCGGCTGACACTGTGCAGAGTTGAAGATAGGACAGTTCCCGATCGTGTGATCACAATATCAGCTTTGTTTGTAAAGAGTTGACAGTGACAGTTGTTGGTGTATATCTTTTTCTGTGCACTTGCTGCCTTTTTTTAAAGGAGACAGTACTGAGTTAGGGTTTTAAAAAAATAACAATTAAACATTTTTTTTAAAATAAACATTATCATATTTTTTTCATTTGTTTGTTAGCCTCTAACAACCTTTCTCAACCAGGGTGCCGTGACATCCTGGGGTGCCTTCTGGTTTTGTTAGTGGTGCCTTCAAATGCTAAAGGCATGTGAAGGATGGAGCCTCTGATGCAAAGGGGGCTCCAGATGTGAATGGTGGGGCTTCTGTTATGAAAGGGGAGCTTTTGATGTGAATAGGGCTCCAGATTTGAAGGGCGGCAGTCTCTGAACTAAAGGTGGAAACTCTACACATAATTTTTTATATTTTGGACTGGGTGCCCTGAGATTTTGCATACTTTTAAAAGGTGCCATGACTGAAAAAAGGTTGAGAAACGCTGGTCTATGATACGAAATCTGAGCATGGTATTTATTAAAACACTACACTAAAGAAACACATTATATGTCAATTGTAACATGTTTTTAAGTAGGCAAAATTGGTCATAAAGGTATTTTCAAAGCATACTAAATTTAGTCTGGACATCAATGACTTTTTGTCACAAAAGGGTTAAATGTAATTACATTCCCATATTTTTCGACTATAGACTCCTTTTAAAGTGATAGTAGGAGGCTAAACACAATTTTTGTATCTAACTTTATTTGGAAAACCATTTAACTTCCATGTTTTTGCCGACGTGGCTTCAGTGCAGTGAAATCCAAACTTTGCATATCAGTGATCGAATTGATATTACCCACTTCAATAAGGCTGTCAAAGCAGAACTTGGGGCAAAAATATTATTAACCCTTGCAGTGGGGCTACCCCCGCACTGCAAGGTTTAACTGCTCGTTTGTGTCTAAAGATGGCCATACACCTTATAATTATCATTCCATTTATTTCGTGCCCTCATCGAACCGTTGTCTGTGTTCCGCTTGAATACCCCATAATGGACAGACCAACGTGGATTTCAATTATCGTTCGTTATTAACACTAACTGACTGAATTTAGTCGATCAACAGAACAGATTTTTGTTTGCGCATGTGCAGTGTTCATGTTGTGATTTTTTTTTTTGTACAAAAACGCCACTAATCCATCAATTTTCATATGATTCGAAAAAAGTCTTCTAGCCTAACCGATTGGGGAAATTTGGCCAGTTATACAGTAATTCTGATCGTTCTTCCTATCAACTGGCCGATTATTGTACGAAAACCTGATCTTGTTTGCTTTTCGAATGATAATCGCAAGGTGTATGGGCACTTTTAGGCAGAAAATAAGACCTCACTGCAAGGGTTAAGATTTTTTTTGCCCCAAGCATTACTTTAACGTTCATATGTGTAACCGATTCTTTCAACACGTCACTAGTTCATTTTCTTTAACTTTACTATAAACAGGATTATGTGACCTGATCTGAGAGCTGCTCACTGCCGCCCTCTATGTGACTTCTCCTCTCCATAGACTACTATGCTGCCTCCCCTTCTCTCCCTTGTGATTGTGTTACAGTGTATCAATGTCTGCAAGAAAAAGTAAGAGGTATGGAATGGAGGTAACAGATCCTCAGATCTCAGAGGATAATTCAAAAGTAGATGAAAACGCTATCAGGATGAGTTCTCTATAAACAGGATTATGTGACCTGATCTGAGAGCTGCTCACTGCCGCCCTCTATGTGACTTCTCCTCTCCATAGACTACTATGCTGCCTCCCCTTCTCTCCCTTGTGATTGTGTTACAGTGTATCAATGTCTGCAAGAAAAAGTAAGAGGTATGGAATGGAGGTAACAGATCCTCAGATCTCAGAGGATAATTCAAAAGTAGATGAAAACGCTATCAGGATGACATTTTGTTTGGCAGAGCTCGGTGTATCATTATTACACTTATTCCTCTAGGCGGGCTTCCTGATGGTGATAACGGTGATTGCATGCTGAAGTTAGCTACAGTCTCCACTACAGAGAATGTGACTTGGTGACAAGACAAGAGTGCATTTAGAGGATGGGGAAAGAGATTTGTCACTCTATAAAAGAAAGTGTCTGAACAAGGACCTTCATGGCAGGATTACCAGGCGTCAATTAAATGGAGCCCAGGGGGGTTGTGCTAGTGGTGTACAATTAAACTGGGTCGTTGTCTTCCACATGACCCAATGAGATGCCATCTAAAGCAACTACCTCAGGCTGCCTCATAGAGTCAGCCCTGGATAAACATAATAGGACATATTCATGATTGGGTTTAGGTCTTTCTTAAAGAGAACTACGAGTGAGTGATTTCCACTGTCACACATCGGCTCTATTGATCTGAAAGTGAGAGAACACATATCGTCGCTCGCTCACTTACTGATCATCACCCTGCAGAGAGTGATGACTGTCAGTCCCGCAGGGATTCCCCCTGCCCTTTCCGATCCTCCAGTGCTGACTGGAGGAACGGATGGGGGAGGGGGCGGGCATAGCTGGCTCTGCCTCTAGGTATGCAGAGCCCGCTGTCAATCAGCCAGCAGGGTGGATCATGACAGTATTACAAAACACAAAAAATCCCCAGCTTCACCTGCCAGCTAGTTTGCAACCAAACAAATTGCCCTGTCAACAGTATGCATTGAAATCAGAGGTTTTAGTTGCACAAACTTTTGGCCAAAAATGTGTGCAACTAAAACCTCTGATTTTAACGCATACTGTTGACAGGGCTATTTGTTTGGTTGCAGGCTAGCTGGCAGGTGAAGCTGGGGATTTTTTGTGTTTTGCATTTTTTCTAGTTTGGATCTTGACAGTATGTTTTGGGATCCATCCTAGCAGCAGCTCTTTTAAGTATATAGCGAGTTATAGCCTGCTATAGACTGAGCTTTGGGTCATGTGACCCTAAAGAGAACTATTGGTACAATGTTACCCCATAGTTCTCTTTTAACCTATACCAAGCTCCATTTTTTGTTTTCCCACACAATCTTTTTCCACAATCCGGTCACTGAGTTATGTGTGGAGGAGCCTCCCTGTCCATCACTTGCTCATTACTGGTGAGGCATCGTGATAGATGTCCTTAGTGGGTTTTTTTGTTCTTTTTTTTGATTGGACAGCTTGGATCAATGGCACTATGCCTCCCCTGACCTCACGTCCCATCTACTGTATCTATCTATCTATCTATCTATCTATCTATCTATCTATCTATCTATCTATCTATCTATCTATCTATCTATCTATCTATCTCTCAGTCCACCTGTATCTGTCTCTTATCAATCTCTCTCTTTTAGCTTTTTGTAGCTGCTTGAACATTAAATCCTCAACTGGTTCCTTATATTAGAAACTCTTTTGTTGCTTGAATATCTAAATAAATGATGTGGATACAGCATTTCCTGTCACAGCACTGGCACATGCTATGCAATTATGCTGTATGTGGCCAACTGCTTGTGGACACCTGACCATCTTACCTATATCAGCTTGTTGAACATCCTATTCTGAAATGATGAACATTAATATGAAGTTAGCCACCCCTTTGCAACTACAACTGATGCATGAGTTTTTGTAGTGTCTGAGAATTTCTGCCATTTCAGCCAAAAGAGCATTTGTGAGGTAACTGTGCCTTTTTTGAGGTCATGCACTGATGACCTGAAGACCGGGCATGCAGATGGCTTTCAAGTTTATGACAAATGTTGAGGTCAGGGTTCTGTGCAGGCCACTAGAGTTCCTCCAAACTAAACTAGTGAAAGCCATGCCAAGTTGGAGCTGACTTTGTGCACAGAGACACAGTCATGCTGGAACAGAAAAATATATTTTGCAGACTGTTACCACAAGGTTGTAAGTGCACATTTGTCTAAAATGTGTTTGTATTCTGTAGAATGAACCTGCATTTGGTGGGGTGGCCACATACTTTTGATATAGGTAGGTGTGATGGTCTGGTGTCCACAAATGTTTGGCCATTTATTGTATCTTAGCTTATGGTAAAGGCTGTAGAGCAAGGCCTCATTCACACGGGGCGTACACGTACACGCACGTAAGCGGGTTGATCCCAGGAGGGACAGGTGCTGCATGTGATTGCGCACAGCAGCCTTTTCTTCCCCATGGGAGGACGCGGGTGTATGCTGTCACACGCACACCTGAACTGTACATCTGTGCGGGTACAGGTGTCTGCACTTGGACGCAGACAGGATGCATTGGACAACTGTACCTGCACGGATGACAGCGTACAGCCTCGTACTCCGATAGGGAAGAACAGGCTGCTGTGCCCAATCACACGCAGCACATGTCCCTCCCGGGATCGGCCTGTTTACATGAGTGCACGCCGCACAGACGTGTATGCCCCATGTAAATGAGGCCTTAAACTGCCAAACTGTTTTTTTTTTTTTTTATCTCTTAGAGATTCTGGTGCCGGCTTTTCTAAATCAATAGTGGTTTCCTATCACAGCACTGGAACATACAATGCGATTATAGCATGGGCAGAGCATCACACTCAACTGTGCTGGAGTGCATTATCTCAATATGTACAGAGCAGAATCAGGCGAGGGTCTGCAGTAAAGTTTAGTAATATCCTCATAATGTATGCAACTGGAAGATAATTTCTCTTTAACTTTGTACATGACAACAGTTTATGTTAAAACTTGATGTGCTAGACAAAACGCTATACCATTAAAGGCTGTCAGCAGTGAAAACAGTCAGAGGAAGCCAATAATGGATCTGCCCTTGCAGACACTGATTAATTTACTGTGACAGCAATTAGTAAAATAAGCAAGAAAATGTCATATTTACAGATCTTGCCCGAACTTAAAGCAGCACCAAACTCTGATTTTAAATGGCATTGTCGCATAAGTAAAATGATTATGGCTAAGCATTATGGTCATTAGAGAGCTCTAGAATAGCCCTTATTATGTCATCTGAATCATGTTACTGGTATATTAACCTTGCAGAGGGAGTCTTAAAGTCTACAGGCATTTACACTGAAGACATTAAAACTGCTATGAATGAGAAAAATGAAGCTCATGTCTTTTTTTTGTGGTCGCTAGTTTTTATTGCAAGAACAGAGCAAACGTCTACAGCGAGAAACTGAATGGATGTCATTTTTTATATCTGCTATATTAACTTTTATTACGATTCTTGCTATTTTCTTCTTTTTTTTGTAAGGAAAAGTACGCGTTCGATCATTAAAAATGACAACTGAAAAAGTGCAGTTGCTATTAGATTTATCATCGGTCAAAGTTTGCTTGTTGGAACATTAAGGTAATGTCGTTTGCACGCTCTTGTGTCTTTTCGGAGAATCTTTAAATGTCACGGATAACATATTAGAATGCTATCATACAAAATCAATGGACCCATTAGAATGTGTTTTATTTGTTACTGTTAAATGCTGAATAATATTGGTGATTGCTATGTTGGGTTTAAGCTATAGAATGTTTTCAATAATGACACACTGTGGGTTCTGACTGTAATGTTGAGCTGAAAGTCATGTTTGATATGACTTTTATATTTCAACTTGCCCATACTTGTCCCATATTCTTATAATTATTTTATTTCATGTATAGATTTGCAAATACTCCCTGCCTCGCTAGTATCTAGCATGACACATTTCTAGGGCTGCATCTAACGATTATTTTCATAATCAATTTGTTACCCGATTATTTTTTCAACTAATCGATTGGTTGTATAATCAAATTCTCTCTCTCTCTCTTTCCCCAACCAACTAATCAATGACGATGATGAGAATAGTTGGCAACTATTATCATAATTGATTATTATCAAGTTATTCGATTAGTTGTTGCAGCTCTACACATTTCCCACATTCCCACTAAATGGCCAGTTCCAGCTTGGCAAAGACTCCCTGCCGTCCAGCCCCACCCCCACTGCACCCTGCTATCCCCTCACACCAGTGTTGATGAGCCTGCAATGCATAGAGAAGCACAGAAAAACAGTGTTTACCCATCTGGCAAACAAGATCAATTGTTTGCCAGATGGGTTTACCTCAAAGTAAAGCTGTTCTTTGGCCATACAGGTTCACTTCATACCCACCTCCAACACTAATACTCATGTTTTTCATGCTCCCCTATCGCCCCTTTTTCCATGCCAAGTGAAAAAATCTTGCACATGCTCCAAGTCTGTCTTTCAGAGCCTAAACCTTTCATAACCAGAGGCCATTGTTGCCCTGCTTATGTCAGCATCTGTCAGATAACTTTTAATTTTAACTTTGTCTACCTAAATTATGTTTATATTTTTTAATACATATTATGCTTTTATTTGGTACACGTTTAACAAAATTATAATTATAAATAATTTTTTTAAATATTGTAATTGTATTTGAAAATTACACCATCAACTGAGGTACATGGTCATCTTCAGACTGCAGCTGCATCTACAGGTTGAAGGCTTCTTTTGTAAATTACTCCTTAAAGGAGAACTATGAGGTGAGTGATTTTCACTCATCCTCATAGTTCTAGCCGAGCTCTGACAATGGAACTGTCACAGGTCGGCCCAGTAGATCGGGAAGTGAGCGAACACATACCGACGTTTGCTCACTTCTCGATCCTGTCACTGCAGAGAGCCGTGACGGTGGAGTGACTGGATTACCCCCCCCCCTGTCCGATCCTCCAGCACTGACTGGCGGAACGGACGGGGGAGGGGGCGGGTACAGCTGCCTCTGCCTCTAGAGAGGCAGAGCCAGCTGTCACTCACGCAGCTGGGCGGATCCAGACATAATTGTCGGGATCCGTTTTAGCTGCGGCTTCTCAGTATACCGCGAGCTGTAGCTCACGGTATCCTGAGCTTAGAGTGACGGGAGGAGGTTTGTTTGTGACCTCCTGTTACCCTTAGGAGAACTATGGGGAAAAGCCCTAACCACATAGTTCTCCTTTAAAGTGACATTAAACCCTCAGATTTTTTACCTTAAACCAATACTGTAATGTGTGCCTTACTGTAATCCATGGTTGTTTCCCTTCTCTTTGCTGCTCTTCCTTTTAAATCCTAATGTCTTCTCATGCTTGGGGAGACCTTCCCTTTGCAGCTGAGTGCCTCTTCCTGTAGTGCTGGCTCAGGTTGTGAACCTACACACAGACACCGTGTATCCATTCCAGAGACAAGGCAGTCTGCTGCAAAACAGAAGTTCTGCTCAGCATGAGGAGAGATAAGGATTTAAAAGGAAGAGCAGCAAAGAGAAGGGAAACTACCATGGATTACAGTAAGGCACACATTACAGTATTGGTTTATGTTAAAAAAATCTGAGGGTTTAATGTCACTTTAAGCCTTCATGTGATCCCTATCATATAGCTGACAAAGTAATAACATAATCGGAACTACTCTGACTGGTTTCTGACTGTTACTGGGGATCAGAGTTGGTAGTGACAGCATAGTCTGACAGGCAGAAGCTGTGCAGTGTTGGTTACTACCTATAAACGGAAGAGTAAGGCATTGTGCAAGGAAATGTTAATCTACAAATTGTGCGTGGATAGAAGTTATACATCGCAGAGAACCCTTCACTCATCCTAATGTAACAGATCTTTATCCTGGTGATTGACCACTCTGGCACCCAGAGCTGCATCATGGGGGTAAGGGAAGAGGGTAACATGCTCCCCAATACTTGGAAGTACTGGGTGGTTTACGTGGCTCCCCTAATTACAGCTTTTATGCTGCATTGATATAAAATCTACTATCTTAGTATGGAAAAAAATAAATCGATTGTTAAATGTAGCTTTGAAAACTCCAGTTTAGCATCACCAAAGTTTGTATTTTTAATATAATATCAAGAGAATACTTTTTTGCTTAGGAAGAAATAGAACCTTATACATTTTTTTAATTAGTTTTTCTAGTTTATATATATTTATTTAATGATCTTGTTTATACACAAAACTTGGTAGCATCCAGAGAAGCTCACCAGGAAAGATGCAGCAGGCACGTTGAAATCTTTCGTGTATTTTGTAAGCACTAAGCCGAAACGTTGCAATCTTGAGAGCTTTTGTTTCTCTGCTTAGTTTTTATTCAAGGCTTTTTCAAGCATGAAAAAGTTTCTGCTGGGAGAATAACAAATATATTTCTAGAAAGACTGTGGCCTGCACAAAGAGCCAGAGAAGAGGTCTTCTTTATTTAATAAATATTTTAATATGGTTTATATGGTTA
>NW_017306370.1:1000748-1051048 GCF_000935625.1 Nanorana parkeri | reverse complement strand
GGGTTTGTGTGAAATATATGTATTTTATATGTTTTGTACATGTGGATGTGTCCCTGCTCTTGTCTGTACATGGTGATGTGGCCCTGCTCATGTCTGAACTGACAGTCCCATTTTTTTTTTTAACTATATTGTACAGCACCAGCATACACAGAACGGTTCCTTCTCCTGGGGAGCTTACAATCTAAAATCCCTATAGGTCTGTGAAGGTTCTCATTCATCCAGGTCATGGTATATCTGTAAAAAATAAGTCAAGGCAACTGGACTTGCTTTATGTTTCTTGAAGATGTTTCACTGGTCATCTAATTTCTGTACAAGTCATACTGAATTGAGAAAGCTGGTTGGATGACATGTGAAACGACTTCAAGAAAAATACAGCAAGTCCAGTTGGCTTGACTTACAGATAAAATCCCTATAGTTATTAGTGCGGATCTGACAGGAAGCCCGAAGAGGCACCCATCTTGGGAACTGCTCTAACCCCCATGGTGCCAAGCCATCATCATATATGTGGGTTGCAGTGTGATATCAGAAGGTTCAATGTGGTGTCAGCTGCACTACTGTGTCCCTGTGTGGTTGCACTGGGTGCAGGACTGGAGGGCTTGGAGTGGATTGCTGTTTCTAAAGCCTTAGTGATATTTGTATAGGGATCAAGTGAAAAGTTATCCACCCCCTTCTCCTGTGGTTAGGTTGCCATCTGCTCTGCCAGACACACTGCAGTGTGTGAATTTGATTACTCACACAGTGAACTAGTGCTCTCCCATTCAAGAGTAAATGGCTTAGTATGAGACCACCACATAAGACAGCTTCTGCTTGCAGCATCATTTATTTGTATTTCCCATGTGGCCAATGGACTGAGGACCTGATGCCAAAATGTGCAATGATAGTACACGCAGAGTCCAAAGTGTGTTTATTCTATTAAAAAAAGTACTTATACATTCCAAATTTTTTTTATCCAACCCATTTGGGAGATTTATCAGAGATGGGCTCTTGATATTAAACAGATTGATTTTTTTTTTCCAGACAATGAAAAAGACATTCTCCTCAGACCATGTTATATGGTTGCATGATGGGGGTAGATCTATTGTTGTACAATTGGATAAGATGGCTGTGTGGTGGAGAGGTGGATTTGTGGCTGCAAGAGGAAGATAGGTGAATAGATGGATTTTGGGGGATTGAGGTAAGCTATAAGTCCTTGCCACTGCAACCCTTCTACACAGCTAGCATGAAGGACCTGACCACATACTAGATCGAGTAATATGAGACATTTTGGATGCAATACCACTGGACAGGTGCATTGTTATCATGTGAAATGTAGGGGTGCTTTTCTGCAGCTGTTTATTTAGCCATGCCCTCTTCCAGTGTTGCAACCACATCTCAATTCACAGAACCTTACCACATGCACAAAATCATTTCCCATTGCACATGAAGGCTTCCAGTTCACCATGAAGCACTAAAGGTGGGACACACGATTTATTTACAGTCATATTGTTGTGTGGATGTAGACCCTTTCCAACATCATCTGACAGAGCCTGTTTTAATGCAACTAGCCATGCTAAATTGTTATGGCCAATTGCAGATTTTCCATGAGATAAGCTGGCGCATGGGAACGGACCCATTTGAACAATGATCTTCATAGGGGAGGGGGGGAGAGAGAACGTGTGCAAGAATAGCCAAGCACTACGTATGTTCTGTAGGTGGCTTTAGTCACAGTTTGCTGTATTCAGAATAATTGTACTGCAATAAAGCCCTATAATTATGTATGGAGTTCAACACTTTCTTTTAAGACTTTTGAATTATGTTAATGTGAGAAAACATGTTTACACTTTTTTCTTTAAACAGACAAAGCTATTCTATGTTAACCTAATTAATTAGCACTTAAGCAAATGATTATGTTACACATATAAAAGCACTAAAATAAGCAACACATCTCATCCCACTAGCTGCATCTTCCCGTGCTGAACTCCATATAATATAAAGTGGTTGTGAAGAGTCAAATAAATATATAACTATTCATGTGCACAGTGCAGCTTCTGGAGTGCAGGTGAAATCAGGGGTCCCACCAAGACCTCTGCTTGGCTTTTATTACCAGCTATTATTTACCAGCTTGCCTTTATTTACCAGCTAAACACTGTACATTATTATTTCCTCTTTCTCGGTTCTATGTTATAGATAACTGGTGTAAACCTTTTTTAATATACCAAACATTTAATGGAATTTATTAAAACACACTGGTCTGGTAAGGAGAGTATAATTGGGCTGGGATAGTGTCTCTTTAAGCACAAGTTACATTAATAACATTTGCCTCCTATAACTTGGTTTCTGTCCATTTGTTATGTCATCCATTGTAATTACTGTTCTTCAATTGTTTGCATTTTGTTTAGTCGAGTCTGTCGCCTTTAAAAAAATATTTTTAGAATTTTATTCATGGGTGAATGGTCGACTCATAAAGCTCCTGTGTTAATGGATAAAATGGCTGCTGGAATCACCTTAACCTGATTTTAACACAGATGCATAATATACCGAGGCATTGGTGACATAATCCTCAACCAAGCGGCACATGCAGGGGATTTCTCTTTTTTTTTTATATAGAACCATTTAGGTCAAAAGGTTCAGCTATTTTGGCCTAGATTGTTCACTTCCCCTGCCTTCTCCAAACTCTTCACCCTTCTGTGAATAACCTTGTAGATCTGAACAATGCCTGTCCTAACAAAGGGTTAGATCTAGAAACATTGTACGTCAAATAATTTTTGTGTTAACTAGACCACCTAGTATGCGAAGCAAGCCGATGTACGGCTGATTTCAGCCGATATACAGCTGAAATCAGCCGTACAAGCCTGAAGTGAATAGCCGAACAGTGTTCGGCTCACTTCACTTGGGGTAGGTTGTTCACTCGGCTGACCTCGGAAGCTTAGTGAATAGACCTGTAAGTATTTTGACCTTATGTAATTGTCCATGCCACAACTAAAGACTTTGTTACCTGCTGTCAGACAGTTTAATGTATACAGCAAGCCCCTTATTTTCTTTCACAGTGAGCATGCTATGTATCATCAACATCACAGTCGCAGATCAGTTTCAATTAGGTCATGCTCCAGTGGTAAACCTTCTACATTAACTTGTTTAGAATAGATGAATAGATATTTATTATGGGCTACAGAACAACAGCACACCGGTTGTAATTTTGTTTAAGACCCATGTTGTTGTTGTTTTTTTTTAAATTTTCAACCATCGTCTTGCCTGTTTGCCATGTTTTTTTTCTTCTGAATACTGAGTTCAGTTTGTTTCCGCAAACAAATGGCTTTCTTGTATAATTTTTCATGTTTTGAGCATCACATCTTCATTAGACATGAAGCTGTCTAATTATATAATGATTGGAAATGTCAGTTGTGTATAATAGGCTCTGCAATTTGATTCCAAAACTGCTGGGTGATGAGCTTGGAAATCACTTCAATGCTATTTGATCAAATGCCAACCAGTACAAAACTTTACATTGCATTCTGCTACAATGACTTTAAGTGCAGGTGAATTGGCATCAGCTTTGTATTGACAACAGAAGGATCAACAAGTAGCATGATGATAATAAAACTAAAGGGATTCTCCACCAGGGGCATCCCACGGCTGGGTGACACCCGGAGCGGAGACCGGGTGACACCCTGCCGTGACATCATCGTGCATGACATTACCTCGTGTGTGCACGATGACGTCATTGCGCATGCGCAGTCGTCTTATTGACGTCTGCCGGGCGGCCATCTTGCTGATGGACGCCGGCAGAGAGAGGAGGGGACATTCACCCGACGGGATGAGGTATGCCGCCGGGTCCCCTGCTCTCTCCTGACACTATCGGGTTCCCGGTCCGTGCCTGACTTTTCATAGGGGGTGACACCCCTCCAATGGCGGCACCCCCTTGTGACATCACTGTTCTCCACTCTTATCAACTTTTTGAAGCAGATAAAAGGTGAAGGGTTAAAGCAAACGTTCAAGTAAAAAAATCCTAGTTAGCCCTTTATTAACCATTAGTTAACCCTAATTATCTTAAATTAACTCTTTTCACTTACTCTTAGCAATTGTTTTCTACTGATTTTTTTTATTTATGTTTTTGTAATCATTAATATTTACACTTTGCTTTATTTGTTTTGTTTGTTGATTTTCTTCAAAGTGTATTTCCACTTTTGCTGTCAGATTTGAGAAAACCCCTCCTATATGTTTGTTCTGTGTTCCTATTCACACAGCATACTGAAAAATTACTTTTCAAAGTAAGTTTACCTTTTAGATATGTTGTTACAGCAGGCAAAATGGCTGATTCCAGTTTTTTCTCAGCCCCTTCACAGTTATCTGTCCTAAGGCAAAAACTTAGGACTGAAATTTAAGGGTTGTGTTTCTCTGATAAGCTTCATGAACATACCATGGACAACCCACCCCAGAACCCTCACAGCCCCTCCTAATATTTCAAAGAAAAAAGCAAGAAGAAATGTTAACCCTTAAAACCTAACCTCAGGTAAAAGCAATTTAAACTGCAAGCTTTTGAAAAAAAAAAATTGCTTATGCTATGTGCATGGGAACATGTAACAACTATAAAATAGGTATTATCGCAATTTGGCTGCAAAAATGGAAATATACTTTATGTTTTGCATTAAAAAAGAGCAAGATTGAAATAAAAAAAGCCTTTATTTATTGTAATAACTGTGCAACGCTTTGTACCAGAATTGTAATTTTAGTGTCATTATTAAATGGGACAGATTATAGAATAGAATTTGTAGTTTTTATCAACCGTAACATTTATTTGAAAACTAACACTGGTCAAAGCAGAAAAACATTTTTTTTTTTTTTTAAACATCTTTTATTTTATAGAAGAAAAAAAAAAATGTGTGACAATATCACAAAAAGAAAGACTCAGTCAGTCAATTTACATTGTATAGTTTTCCACTCAGCTTCATAAAAGTTTTTATAGGGGGGTGAAGGGGGGGGGGGCAGAGGTGTTGGGCCAGCACAGACCACATTTACACACCTCCAGAAGAGAGGGCTATGACAAGGAGGAGAGGGGCTTTGCTACAGAATTGACCCTTGAGAAGTCAATTTTGCTAGCAAGTTCAAAGGCACATTGTTTATATAAAGGGCAATTGTGGCAAGTAAGCATTTAAAATATTTGATTTTATGTGGTTTTACCTGCAGTGTTGTTAGGTTGGTGACAGGGTCACTCTAAGATATAAGTATTGCATATCAGGAGCCCTCACTCCAGCTTCATAGTTGCTCCTATCCTGGTCAGTGGCTCAACAAGCAGGAAGGATTAAGACATCACATAATGGCAATTCCCATTGCCCAAATAATATTAGTGTTTAAAGTAGACATAGCATCAGATATACAGTATATGTGTTTGGGTTTTGTTTGGTGGTTTAATAAATAATGTATACTTTTTTATGAAAATACAAAGGTTACGGCTCTTTTTGACCATTGACTAAACAAGTGTGTGTTTCATCTGGACTCTTTAATGACATAAAATCAATATAAATTCTTTTTTTCACCTTTGTATACTTTGGGTCTGTCTCGATTTATTTAGTAACCACCTTTTTGATGCGCTATTCTTTATAGCGAAGCAAATCCCCTTTTTTTGTACTCTTTTTTTGTACTCTTTAATGATATTGATATAGTGGGAACCAACTGGTCTTTGATAGTTTTGTTAGCAAACGCGAGAGTCCATTTGGAAAACAGTAGGTTAAAAGTATTTGTATGTTCACACACATTGAATTGCCCGGTAAAAATGATTGTTGAACTGTTGATCCTCCAGCCTTGTGTTTTGAACATACATTTTTTCTTTTTTTCTCTCCTTGGGTTCCCCAGTTATCTTTTTCATTTCTGATGATAAAAGGTTGAACTTTAATATGTCAGGAATGTATTCAAAAAGACTTGTAAAGGTCCTGAAAGTTCCACTATCAGGTGTGATGAATAATCCAAACAAAGTGTTATTTTTCTGACAATAAATACTAATATCCTAATCCACATCTTATGCAGATCGAAAGCATCTCACACTCCACTATTGCTTCATGGATCATGGAGGTTTAGGTTGGGTATGCAAGTGTCTATTTTTTTAGTTCAACCTGTAGGCTGAACAAAAAAAACAGAAAATATCCCTCCATGGAATAATGTAGGAATCCCCCGCTGTTTGCATTGCTGATCGAGGGATGCCAGGTGGAAGGGTGCCGACAGGGGCGCCCATTGTGTGAATTTCGGCTGGTTCATCACTATACACTTCAGAGAGGTGAACACACACTGGAGCTGAGTTTGAATTGCAGGCAAGTGGCATGAAACGGCAAAGATCATTTTTTCACATAAAGGATTGTATTTTTTTTTTAAATTGAAAATGTTTCCACGTATTTATTTATTTTAAATACATATTGCTTGGTACTAAAATCAACAGTAATCCAAGTAATTCCGAATCATCCAATATTTAAGTTGTCTTCATTATACTCAACATTCAATCAATATTTTCGTTTTCTCCCTTCTGTTTTTATGATTATGAAGCTATTAAGCCGCCTACATACCATTTCCACAACCACATAGATTATTTTGCATTAGTTTTACTTCGTTTTGGTAGCTGCTGGCTCCATTAAACACATTAGTTGCATGCATATTACCAAACTGGTTAATTATTATAATGCAACTTATGCTTTTAGATCAGAGATAAGCATTAATAAGAGTCTTTCTACCTGGGAGCACAGGGCACAAGTGGTGGATATAAGAAGCCGTTATTATATCTAATGGCAGAAAATTATAACTTTCTGAAGTATTATTAGATTTATTGGGTTCTTCTAGGAATGCACACTTTAGAGGATATTAGGATATAAAGACTCATGAACAGAACATCATAGACCTATTTTAAAAGAGTTTTCCACTTAGAAGGGAATGTGAAGTGTTTTTGTATATATTTTCTTTCTTGTTTATTTATTTTTCTTCTTAAATCTTCAGGATTGTAAAATATATTTTCAAGTATTATTTTATTTATTTTTTTAAACATGAAATATTGCATACAATTTTTTCATCTGTAAATAATAAATCAAAGCAACTGGACTTGCTCTATTCTTCTTGGAGACATTTTACTGGTCATCCGACTAGCTTTCTCAATTCTGAATAGAGAAAGCTAGTTGGATGACCAGCAAAAGGTCTTCAAATATAAAACAACAAGTCTAGTTGCTTTTGATTTATTTTTTACAGATATACCATGACCTGAATGAATGAGAACCTTCACAGACATATGAATGGTTCATTTTTTTAATCATTTTAGACAGCAGATGAAGCTCTGGGCTCACTTTTTCATGCGAATTAGGCTGTTTTAGTTGCGTAGCACAAAAAAATCCTTGTGTTTTGTAGAGCTCATTAGCTCAAGCTCAGATTTAGACTGAACTTCAGGGAGTCAGAGGAGTGACTGATTTCCCTTGACATACTGTAGACTTTAAGAAGCAAAGCTGATTCTCAGCAGTTATCAGCATTGCAGAGCCGCAAATAACTTGTCACGTACAGTGTACGTGGCCAGTCATTTGGGCACTTTGTGCTGGGACGTACAGTGTACGTCTCCCGTCATGAAGGGGTTAATGCATACTTGTCCTGGGTTAGTGACTCAGTTGTTCACTTTGCAAGGAAAGGAACAGGAAACATTCTGCTGACTACCATCATCATCCATGAAACAATGTTCATTTTCTTTGCACGTGATTGGGTATTCTATGCTATCTTCACCGCATTCAAAAATCCCTTGCAAAATGAAAAGCCTTTTTGCCTTTAGTATATCAACCCCAAAGTATTGAGGCCTGTAAGTCAGCCTTTTTATTTCTCTCAGGACATGTTCTCTTTACAAAAGTAAAAATGATTTCAGTTATGCTTTGGTTGCGTTTGCCTATGACACCGCTTTATGGTCAGATCACTCTTTCAAATGTGAACTTTAGAATGCTCCTTTTTCTTACAGTCTAAATGAATGTAGACCAATATGAAAGGCTTGCAGAACACAGCAATTACTTTAACTATCATTGTCCTGCTAAGGTGAATTTGGCGTTTCTTTGAACCACAAGAGAACATTGGCGCAGCGGATAATTTTACCTCCGTGGGTTTTGTAATTGAAAAGAAAATCACTAGGATGTTGTGAAAAAGGCTCCACTCTGCATGGAGTATGTTATTGATAATAATGCCTGTTATTTATTAATATTCACTCTCAATAGTCTTTACAATGTTTGTGTTTATCATTTTGTTCGGGAAAATTACTTTTAAACAGATTTAATGGTGATACAGAAGATTTCGTAATTTTAATGATTTATTTGTGTATGATAATGTTTAGAATACACAGTCTACTCCAAGCTGTGTCCCAGATTGCAAATGATTTCCGTCCATTGACTTCCCTTGTGAGCATGTCCTTCCCTTCAAAGTGGGATATGCTGGCCCTGGAATTTAAGTGCTGGTACCGTTTGATGCTGGAAATTTGATGCTGGACACGCTACCTGGCTTCATAGGTTACAGGAAGAATTAGCATAACCGTTAATGTTAGAATTAGGGTTTATAGAAGGGTGTGTGAAGGTTTGTGTTGGAGTCACAGGAAGGTTTAGTGTTAGCGTCACTATGAATGTTATTTTAGAATTAGAGAGAGGGTTACTCTTAAAGGAGAACTATAGGGTCAAGGCTTTTCCCCATAGTTCTCCTTAGGGTAACGGGAGGACACAAACTAGCATCCTCCCGTCACCCTAGGCTCAGTATACCGCGAGCTGTAGCTCGCGGTATACTGAGACGCAGCATACCGCGAGCTGCTGCTCGTGGTATACTAAGACGCCGCAGCTGAAGCGGATACCGACAATTATATCTGGATTCGCCCAGCTGCGTGACTGACAGCTGGCTCTACCTATCTAGAGGCAGAGCCAGCTGTACCCTCCCCCGTCCGTTCCGCCAGTCAGCGCTGGCGGATCAGAGCGGGGGGAATCCAGCCCCTCCCCTGTCACGGCAGAGAGCCGTGACAGGATCGAGAGGTGAGCGAACGCCGGTATGTGTTCACTCACCTCCCGATCTACTGAGCCGACCTGTGACAGTCTCATTGTCACAGGTCGGCTAGAACTATGAGGTGAGTGAAAAGCACTCACCTCATAGTTCTCCTTTTAAGGTTAATGCTAGGATTAGGGTTAATGGGAGGGTTAGTATTAATGCTGGGGTTAATGGGAGGGTTAGTGTGAAGGTAATATTAGGGTTGCAAGGAGAGATTAGTGTGAGGGTTGGTATTAGGTTAATGGGAGGGTTATTGTGAAGGAAAGATTTAGGGTGACAGGGAGGGTTAGTGTGCCCTTATGCTGGTACATGTCAGAATACCAAATATGCCAGTGTGAACCCTCTAGCTACACAGTGAGGGATACCTGATAGAAATATCATGGGCTTACCCCACACTTGTAGGCAGACAGCTGGTTCATGGTAGAGAGCAGCACCAATGGAGTAGGTGAGATCAAGAGGCTGGAACTGCTGGGGAGGAGCCACAAGGGAGCACATTGGAAAAGGGAGGTCCAGGAAACTGGATAACACCTGGGAGAAGGATCAGGACTCACTGGGTGGTCCCACTTGACATGGGATCCCCCAGGTTGTGGCGTCTAGGAGCCAGCTGGTATTTGCCAGGGACACTTACAGGTGTTTGGGCTTTGCTGTGTGCTTGCCCCAGGCTTCTCTGTTCAAGCACCATGGGCCATGAGTCGGAGGTCACCGGGAACAGTCACCAGGAACCGTCCAAAGCTCAGGGCTGATTGTGGCATGGCTAAGCCATGGATGGATGACAGACATGGCAAACCAGGAATAAGACCAAGGTCAGGTTGAGCAGCAGACATGGAGAACCATAAACGAACCAGAAGTCAGAACACAGGAAGCAATGGAGGAGGCGTACAAGGAGATCAGCAGTTAGCTTGTAAAAGACAGTGAGCTGTGAGCTGCACAAAGGTTAAATAAGGTGAACAATAGAATGGGATCACTTATGTTGGCCACATGCTGGCAGGGGGAGAAGATTGCAGAACTGATTGCCTAAATAAATGCTATAACAAACAGTAGGAGGGATTGAGCAATGCCAAAAGCTGCCATAGCAGTGCAAGAACAAGCACAGCACATGTTAGTAGAACTACATGTAGCAGATCAGCTGCAAAGCTGATCCGTGGCAATACCGACACTACATTTAGTACATTTAGAGAAGTACGTACATTTGTCTACTAACAAAGTATTAAGAAAATACCTGTAAATGACTATGTATAGTGTTTTTAATTTTTTGTACGTTTATATTTTTTTTAAATTAGCACTAAATTATCAAAACATATTTTATAGAAAGATATACTGTATATTAAATATTGTACATGCATTCTACAGTATATATCTACAATTTGCAGCCAGCTGGTGGCATGATGACAGGCTTTCTCCCAATGTATTAGTGGTAAAAATAAAAATTGAAGCCAATAATTAATAATAAAAATATATAAAAAGCCTGAAAGACCAGTACTGCATTATTCTTTTTTCCCCGCATATGTTGGCTGCCATTGGTGCTAAGCATGACGTATCTCATTGTACTTTAATACAGTGTTTTGTTAAGCAATTTGTAGTTAACTCAGATAAGCTGCACTGTGATTTCCACTTCCACAGAGATAAATATTTATCAGCTATGATACAGCGCTGTAGTCACAGCCTCACTAACCTGTGCCATGTCCCACAGAGTGGATACATTCCAACTGTGTTCTACTTAACAATCCTTTGACACCATTCAACAACCTGCTGTCCGGCTGTCACTGTCTCAATGAAATGTGTGACATGTTTGCTCAGTATGGTACTAGAGTGAGATGGAAAGCTCCAGACCCGACAAATGGCTGGCAAGCACATTGAGGTTCGGCAAGCTTCGGTTAGTACAGTGACCAAGTATTTCTTGTGTGTGTCAGTATTAGGATTCAGGATGTTACTTTAAGACCCAGCAAAACTCACCTGAGACAGCCCTTGCCTGGGAAGCAACGGTGATGGCCAACTCACCTTTAAATCACCAGTGTCCGCACACCACAGGTGCCCATGATAGCATTGCTACCTTTGTGTGCTCTTGCTTGACCCAGCTAATATCTGTTCTGATCATTTGTGTATGACCCATCTTGTTTGACTCTGCTCTTCCTCGCTGCTGATTTGGTACCGTTTGAACTCTGATCTACACGTGTGTGACCCTGCTTGCCTAGACGCTATCTGACCCTACTCGGCTTCCAGACTCATCTTTGCAACTCGGCTGCCCTGATCTGCTTCTCCTACATCTGCAGCAGTGCACCCTAAGTACCACCCAGCCTGCTCCGTTTACTGACCTGCTCATGGTACGTGCTCTTGTTTATTGAACTATCTGCACAATTAGCACATCTGGACTGTTTTAGCTGCTATCTGCTCCTGACAGTATGTGGCTTGCTGTGTGAATCTAAAAATGACATCCTAAATGACCATCGTTTCTTTTTTCAAAAGCAAGCAAGTAATACTCACTTTACTGCTTCCCGCGCCACCAAACTCTGCTACTTAAAAAAAAAGTCAGGTGCTTGCAACCCCGGTACAATCTGTGGTCCCATCCACCAGCCCCTATGTCACTACAGGATACACTAATGACACGGGGGTAGTTAAAGGAACCACGGAGCACAATGGGGGGACTAGGTGTCTGCCAGACTCAGAAATGTACCGGATGCTGAAGATCATAAAAAAATATTCCCAGTGGAATTTGGCGGTGCCGGGCAAAAGAAAACGTGACTATTAACTGCAGGAACCTTTAAAGTGCAACTAAAGCCAAACCTTTTATTTTAGTTTTAGATGAAGTGGAGAGAGATTAAAACCCCTGTGATCTACACTTCAATAGCTTATTTAGAGTGTAAAAGTGATACTAGGGGTCTTTTGGACCCCCAGTTTCACTATAAAGAGTACCTGTCACCACCAATATGCTATCACATGGGGGCTTGTAAGCCCCCCTATGTGATAGCAATTAAAGTAAAGAAAAAAAAACATTAAAAAAAATATCTTAAATAAAATAAATGTAAAAATTATTTTAACAAAATGGTAAAGTTCCCCGCCTGCATATTCACGTAAACACGCCTCGTGTGCGCCTACTTACGAAAAAGTTGATTGCGCTACACATGTTGGGTATTGCCGCACACGCCAGAGTGAGAGCACTAATTCTAGGACCAATATTTACGCATATCTCTAAAATAATGACCTGTAGGGGCTCTTAAAGCATCGTCTTTGGACTTTTTGGGGTACTGAATTTTGTTGCAGTTTCACGGACACACACAATTTTTAACCAGGGCATGTTGGGCATCTAATTCCTCATCGTAACCTCATCTTTTATATTTTACGATTTAATTGAAGTGCATTTTGTAAAAAAATTGGTTTGATACAGAGTTGCACTAATATCTTGCAAGATAAAAATTTGCAACTGCCAACATTTAATTCTACTGGTTCTTGGCTTTCAGAAAATATATAATGTCTGGGGGGTTTGAAGTAATTTTCAGGCCTAAAATGTGGATTATAACATGTGTGCAAAAAACGAACAAATGGCCATGGCAGCGAAAGGGTCCTTAAGGGGTTAAACGTGCCTCACAACCATTTACATGCATTTTTAAGCTCATTTAACTGCTGTCTACCTCTAGAACTGCTTTCCATTGTCCAAAACAAAAATGCCTGAAGTTTGATAGTCACCATATTTAGGGTGCACCATGAAGCATGATCAGATCGCAAGATCCTCTTATTCCACATATCAGGGGCTCTATGGGCGATGGATGTCTACAGTGATTTACAAAGAATGCAGAAAATATTGTGCAACACTTTCAAAAGAACAGTCACCTGTCCTGCCCTCTCTCACTCCAATCTTATTTCTGTTCAGGAGCTACAGCACAGATGCTGCAGGGTGCTGTATATGCATTCAAGATGACATTTCTGCAGCTTCTTTCTTCCCTGGTGTTCATTGTGTCTTCAGAACTATGGGAAGAGCATGAACAACCATTGGATGGATGGATGGACAACCCCTTCAAATGTTTTTTTTTTTATAGACCGTCAATCAGTCTTACAAAACTCTTGGTTCTTTCACACGCCTGAACCATGGAATCACTGATGTACTTTATTTTCTTCTTTGTAACTTTATTAGGCTAGGAATTTATCACAGCGTTTATGATCTTTTTTTCTTTTTTACCTTTGTATTTATGATCTGAAACATCCACAGATACCGCACGTCTTTTAATACAAAAGTAAATCTCACATTGCAGACAGTGTTTTATGAAAGTTAAGAATGGAGCCGTCAATATTTCTGAACCCATTTTACGTTTTTCAAGGGACCATGAAAATTTGATGTAAAATCCGAGAAAGTGTAAAATGAGGGAAGTCTAGACACTGAACTTCAAGGAAAATCACAAAAGGCAATTTCTAATTGACCTTTCCAGGTTATCTTAATAAACAGTTTATTCAAGCATGTAGATTCGCCACATATTGCAGAATCTATCTACTATGGATGGTAACTTGAGCGTAAAAAGCAAAAAAAAAAAACCTAACTTTCTCTTCTACTGTTATAGACAGTGTGGACACTTTAACACATTACGGGTAGGTAAATACCTTAAAGTGAACCAGTGTCTATGTGGGGCAAAGCAACAAGTTCTCTTTATTATGCCCTTCCCAGCATCATGCTCAAACTATTATTTTGCTGCAACCAGGGCCGAATTTACTCTCTCTGCTGCCCCAAGGCCAGGTTCCTCAATGCGCCCCCCTACCTGCCAACCCCCCCCATTGTGAATGGCAGACCTGCAGGCTCATACAAGTGATCTGGCAACATCGCCAGGATCTCTTGTACAAAATAAGTGGCAGCTTCCCCGCTGTACATATAGCCCTGCTTGCCCAAAGCAGGGCTAAATGTAGAGCACAACTACCCGCCCGGCGCCTGGAACTGCATGTCCCGGGCATCGGGAGATAGGAATTCCATACCCCTGCTGCCCCTCGACTCTCTGCTGCCCCAAGGCCGGGCCTTGGTTGGCCTTGTTGGAAATATGGCCCTGGCTGCAACACTGCACTCTTAAATGACACTAAACGTAAGAGTTTTAGCTTAAATATGCATCCAAGTATCTTAACTATTAACAGAAATATGTGTGTATCACTCAGCTGTAGATCCTCAAATCATCTCTGAATTGGTGCTGACACTGTCCCTCCTTCTGGAGGGTGGCTACTTTTGTTCCCCATGGTCCCTGTGTGTGTTGTAAAGTAGCCACCACTCCAAGCTCACTCCAGTGATGCACTAGAATCTCAATACAAATTAGTAAACTAAACATGTGATTGTAGACCATCACGTAAGTGAGCTTGAGGTGGTCACTACTTTATAACACACACAGGGACCATGGGGAATAAAAGTAGCCACCCTCCAGAAGAAAAGACTGTGTCAGCACCAAATCAGAGATGATTTAAGGATCTACAGCCAAGTAATACACAAATAAGATACATTCTTGTTATTAGTTAAGGAACATGGATGTAATTTTAAGATTTAACCCTCTCCCCCTTTCTTTTCACCCTATCAAATGGCTTAGTAGTACAGATAGCTCAATGGCTCATGGTCACATAGCTCAAAGTCCCCTGAAAGGACAAAACCTTCCAGATAATAAAAGAGTGGCAGAATTGTATTGCATTATTTTAACCAATAAATTTGATTGAATGGTAACATGGTAGTGTGTGACCTCCTTGACTTTGTGACTTTTATTCCACTAAGATTCAGTACTTAATTGTGATCAATGGAATGTTAAAAGGTGTTGCGCCATGAAAGTTCAAGACAGTGGTAAACACATAATGGATGTTTGGGAAACGCTACCGCGATAGAATTTGATATTGTTGGACTTTTAATGTTGTTTTTCTGTTCTATATTTAACTTAAATATGCATTTTTTGCTAATATTCTTAAATGGAGCTGATTATGTATAATGCTATTCCTGTGTTCTTAAAGACCAACAATTAGGCTCTGTAGGAACTATGAGTGTTGATTACTGGAAAAGGAACAGAGAACAAATTCCCTAATGAATTAATCTGAATAAAAGGAGTTTTATAGTGTCTATTGTGATCTGGTTGGCATCCATGGAAGTTAATTGGCAGCTTGGTGGGTTGAAACTTAAGTGATTAATTAAGAATAATTGCATTTCTATAACGTTAGCCGTTAATATAGACTATAGAAGCTTGCATATGCTTAAGGGGATTTCTTTATTCTGGTTTCTATTTCTATATTATATGCAATTTTGAATCAGCATGGTTGAAATTTTGGAAGTACTGCACACTGTCTTGCATATATGCATATGTAAATAACCAAGAAAGAGCAAGCACTGGGATCTACATAAGTACAAGGCACTATGCCGTCATCGTAAAATTAATAATTCAAGCCTGGATTTAATATAAATTATGGTTTATTAACAACTACATGTCTGAAAGGCCTTTACATCAGGGCTAGAGCAGTTTTAAGTTTTGTGAATAGACATTTTGGCTTTACTTTACTTACTGCACATCCACATTAGTCCCTGCCCTCAAGGTGGCCATACACTGGTCGAATTACGGCCAGTTTTTAATGTACCGGCCAAAATTCACACAGTCTGTGGGGCTTTCGGCTTCCTTTCGACCAGCATTCCTCAATCACCTATCGAAGGAGCCAGCTGGAAAACTTGCGATCAATTAAAGCTGGCAGCCAATGAGTTGCCCACGCTGTTGGGGTGTTCTGACAGTTGCCAGAGGCAGCTGTCAGAATACAATCTAAACAGCAGCGACTCGCTGTTTGTGTTGATGGATGAATCGGGTCAATTTGTTTCATTCAGCTTGCGGGTGGAACGAAATTTTTTTATAGGCGTATGGCCAGCCTAACGTCCCTATCTCACATGCATACAGTGCCAATTAAAGCTGACCATACTCGAGTAGATTTCCTAATGAACGCTGTATAAAATAACTTTCTTTACCACACGATAATGCCATCAGACTCTTGACGAATGACTTTAATGTTCAATTGGGGAATGAATAGGAGTTTCCTGAACGTAAAACCACATTCACTGTTAGAACTTCATTCTTTCGAGAAAAATTCTCCATCCTGTTTCTTCAAGTTTTTTCATCACTCTGGTCGAAATCAATCTTCGATTTGGCCCCATCAACTAATAGAAAGTTGAAGTAAAATTCTTTTGAAAATCTAAGCAGTGTAGTGCCAGCTTTAGACAGGAGGCAATTAACCTTTCAGAATGTCTTTGGAGTGTGGGAGGAAACCCAGAGGAAATCCACGCAAGAACAGGGAGAACATGCAAACTCCATTTAGGTAGTGTCCTGACCAGGATTTGAACCAGTGACCCCCCCATGCTGCAAGGTAGAAGTTCGAACCTCTAAGCCACTGTACTTAGTTTTCAGGCTAAGAACATTTTCAGCAAGTACTGAAAATACAGGTTGATCTTGCCAAAAATGCATTGTCCTTGTCCCTTTGTGTGAGATTAACAGAAATAAATACATTATAAACTGCTAATACCCCAACCTCCCTATGTAATAGAAGCAGACGCGTTTGAAACCCAGCCTTTGAGACAACCATGGCTCCCTATATAGATACAGCGGAGGAATGAGTGTTGTCATCCTTGGATAGGAAGTGAGTTATTTGCAGAATTACCAGATGAAAATTAAGCACAAAAAGCCTGAGGTTCATTCACATATAGCGTTTTTGCGCAAAGGCATATTATTCAAGTTGAACTATCATAATTGGTTTGACTTTGTAATTACATCTTTTTGACAAACTTGTTATTGGAAGGATTGGGGAAATACATTTTTTCACTGATGCCTCTATGGCCTTTTAAAGCACTTGCTGCGCCCGGTAGAAAATAATTACATTTTGCTTGCTGACATGCAGTTAGTGTATACATGTTTGTTTATCGGTATCTACAGATGTCTAGGGAATGTTAACACTGACACAGAACTCCATGGGGGACATTTATAAAACTTTTTCCAGGCTGAAATCTTGGCAATTTCTGAGTATGTTTGTTCTAAGCTGTATATTAGTTATAAAGCACCCTTGTGTACATTTTGCTGTTTTACAAGGTAAATAATTAGCTGGATTATGTGCTTTAAGTAAATCACCGAGATTGCTTTGTTTTCTGCATGCTCAGGTTTTATTGAAGTGGACCTTTCAGTACATTTTATAAATCGGAATGAATACATTTCCAACATGTTGCTTTATAAAGAAACAATATACCATTTCAAAAAAGCTTTATCATTAAAAAGCAGTGTATGGTCTCCAGTCAGTAAATTACCAAGGCTAAGATGAGATCATCAGTCTGCTGCCTGCAGAAGGAAGCATTTTCTCAGTCTCCTCTCGCTAAGTGATCAGAAGGCAACATTGTAAACTTGTAGCAAGTCACAAGGTCAGAAGCTGCAACTGAGTCTGATCTGTGTCAGATATTTGTCCTGCCGCCTTCAACCTTGTAACATCTTCATAAAAAGCCCTTCCTAACCAATGAAACCACAAAGCGACTCATCCACTCACTTGTTATCTCTAGTCCTGATTATTACAACTCCCTCCTCATTGGCCCTTTTCACGGGCTACCCCCCTTTCAGTCTATCATGAATGCTGCTGTCAGACTTATCCACCTTACCAACCGCTCAGTGTCTGCAACTTCTCTCCATCAATCCCTCCACTGGCTTTCAGTCTCCGAAAGGCTAAAATTTTACAAAGCCATCCACAACTTTGCCCCCAGCTATATCTCCAACCTTGTCTCAAAGTATCACCCTAACTGTCCCCTCTGCCCAAGACCTTCTGGTCTCTAGCTCCCTCATAAACTCCTCGCATGCTCGCCTCCAGGCCTTCTGTAGAGTCTCTCCCATCCTCTGGAACGCCCTACACCAATCTGTTTGGCTATCTCCTACTCATCTCTTCAGGAAAGCCTATACCACCTCAGCCTCTCTGCTGAACTATTACTCTCTTAAACAACTCATTCCCACAAAGCTGCCACCTTTTGTAACAATTGCTTCTCCTTTTTAGATTGTAAGCTCTCATGGGCTGAGCCCTCGTAACCATCTTGTCTTGAATTGTATTGTAATTGTAATGTCTTCCTTATATTGAAAAGTGCTGCGCAAACAGTTGGCGCTATATAAATCCTGTATAATATTAATAATGTACAATAAAGGCAGACAAGAACTTCACAGGCACCATCATTTACATGACATTTCAGTCCACGAAGTACATGGCAACCCTAAATAGTTCCTGCATAAAGATGGCTCATTTCTTCTGGATAGAAAAGTAAATTAACACATTATCTGGTGGAGTACTGTGATTATATTGACACATTACTTGTGTATAACTGACGCTAGATCTACTTTCATGTACTCCCTAAGATGCCATTTGGGGAGAGTAAAATATTGGAAACATTAGTTGTGGGCTGGCATCAGTAGTTTAAGTTAATCTCCCTCCTGTAGTTTTTCTTTCAGATGCCCTCACAAAGCCATGAAATGGTGTCTCTGCCCCCTCCCCTCCCCTTACATACTTGTTCTCCTTTATTTAGCTTTCATAGGACCCCATTGGGCCCTTTGCATGGAACATGGAGTTCTGGTGGTGATATACTGGAGACTCCAAAAGATAAGAGGCCAGCAATTGATTCAACCTTTTAGCATTCATGTGAAGCTGAAATGCAATGATTTCAGGTACATTCATTTATATTTGCTTTATTTTGGGAAATTTGTGTAAAAAAAAGTCAGGTTACTAAGAAATATAAGTATTTCCATATTTACCATATACACCCAGCACGTAGCTCTCTAGAGTCTGCCTAAGGTAGGTTTTGGGTAATTTTATTGCAATGTTGTAAAGATCCTAAATTACCTGAGTATGTTAATCTTCATCTATTAAACTGTACTCAAAACATAGTCTGCTGAATGATACAGAGGAAACACCTCTCCCAATCTTTTTCTATTTATATAGAACTGCGTGCCTTTTAAAATTAGAAGGAAGTGTAATACCGCCGACTCGGCCGCCTCTGGTTTCTCCACCGCGGCCTTCTGCGTTCCACTGTGGAACGCGGAAGCCGCACGAACTCCTGGTTGTGACGCGGCGGTTGCGTTCCACGGTGGAACGCGGAAGTTGTTCGGGCCGATCAGCGGTCCCTCCCCACTGCCTGGCCCTATTTAAAGGCACGAATGAGGCAGCATGGCGTTCCGTGATTGAGGTCTGAATGCCTGCTGCCTCATGAACCTGCACACCACCTTGCTGCCTCACGAACCTGCAGGCCATCCTGCCGCCTCACGCATGCACACCACCCTGCTGCCATCTGGAAGACAGACCTGCGCAGTGCTGCTGTAGGAGCCACCTGATAGACTCTGCCACCATCAGCTGCTACCAAACCGCAAGTACCATACCTGTGGGAGAGCACCGCTGCTTACTCTGCATATTGGCTCATATATATAGACTGTGTACTAGACTGCTATTCGGAATCCTCCCTTAAACCAGCACCACCTACTGCATTCCTGTATCTAAGTTTGCAACCACTGGCTATGACTCAATAGTACCGTTTTCATTTGTGTTGATTTACGTTTATTACATGATGGTAGAATCTCAAACTCACCGTTAAGATTGTGAGTGACGCCTGAGATTCATATCTGACTGATCCTTTACTCCGCAGTTGTGATCCTACCATTGTACTTCCCGCAGTCGTTACAGGAAGTAGCCAATAGGTGCAGAGCTGGTGCTGGGCTTTCTTTTAGAAACATGTTTTTATACGAGTAATGGCTATATTCACAGTCTCTATTAAATTCTACTGTATATTGGTTTATAAACTTGGGAACATCAAAGATGTAAAATAAAACAGACCAAAAACCATGATTTTCTTTAAATCTGGTGATGATTATGATTTTGACAGCCTGTTGAAGGCATTAAGGGGACATACTAGGGAATCCATTGAATGTCTGAAGTTATAGAAATGTTTTAAGAAGAACTTTACTCAAATACTGAACCTATATATATTTTCCTCACCTTTTGAACTGAAATATGTGTCCATTTCTTTTGGTTCTACCCTCCCAACAAACAATGTTGATCATGCCAAATCTGTGTCCTTCAAGTCACTTCCTTTTAGAGGGTGGCAGCCCTCACCTGAGTTATCTGAAATAATGGTTGCATTGTCACCCTCACATTGGCTATGTCCAATTGGACTAGGGTGGGACAAGCTGCCACAGGAGGGATGGTGTGAATAATAATACCGTTGTCTCTGATAGACAAGCCATTAGCCCTTTTGACATTCATGCCCTTCTTAATTCACACACCTCTCCTCCTCTAGCCCTGCCTATCGCCCCTAAATATCACCCCACAATGCAAATTTGCAGGTGGTCAAGCCATGGGATGCTGAAAAATGTAGACCCAGCACTGCCACATGAATTGCATAGGGGGGAGACATGATAGTCTAGGTTGGCCCTCCTACAATCAAGGTGCAAGAAGTTGGGGAAGATCATGTGACCACTACTATGACCAGTAAAAAAATGTTTGGAAAATAAAAGTTTGTGAATGTCATCCAAGGCAGATTACGTTGACAATATATCAGCTGTCTTTGTATTTTTAATGTCTTTCCCTAGTTCTATTTCCAAGTGTAACTAAACCCAAAAGCAAAACTGCAATATATTGAAGCTAACCAATTCTTAGATGTGATGGCTGCATTCGTTTTCTTATTTTAAGGCTTAAATTCCCTTATTTACCCCTTGAGATCTGGCCAGTAAGTCTATTACTTTTCAGCTTCCTTTTACAGACCAAGTTGTCCAGCAAAAATGGCAGATAAAGGGTTGGGACGGGCCATTGAACACTGACATGGGTGCTTATAATGGTCAGCTTTTATTCAACTATCTAAACCTTTATCCCAAAAGAAAAAAAAAGACTGTTCCTGTGCCTGCTTAAAAAGTGTTAGCTGGCTCAGGTTTAATATGTTGGTCAGGTCCATCTACATCTCCTAGCACATCTAACATTACCCTCTCCATCGGATGACAATGGAGGGCTCCAATGCTTCTCCATGGAGTGGAGCCACCCTAAGAGTGTTAATGGCTGGATCACCAGGTAAAAATAAAGGAAAACATCTGCAAAAAAGAAAACTTTATCCCTAAAGGGAAACAAAGACTGTTGCCATACCTGCTTAAAATGTGTTAGCTGGTTCAGGTTTAATTTGTTGGTCATGTCCCTCTAATTCTGCTAGAGCATCCAACACTACCCTCTCCACCGGATGACAATGGAGGGCTCCATTGCTTCTCCATAGAATGGAGCCACTCTATGTGTGTTACTGGCCGGATCACCAAGTACAAATTAGGGAGGAAAAAAGCCAAGAAAAAAAGAAAAGAAATGTAACCACTACATTAAAGGATTGGTAAGCTTTAATATATTACATTTTTTGTTTTTGGGTTTAGATACACTTTAAGCCCCTGTTCTAAAGTATAGAACAGTGTTGTGCCCAAAAATACAAGTGTGTTCCTCTTAATTTAAGTGCTGTACTATGACTTCCCCTGGAAATGTAACGCGTTCTGTTCAATCCATGAGACTTCCATCTTCTTTTTGGTGCTTAGCTCTGAAATGTGCCAGCTATCATTCACTTGAGAAGCTGTCCATGTGTTACTGTGTTGAAGCAGATGGCTCTTTAGTTGTACATTTTAAAATAGCGTGTTTTGCCCTATAATGTTCGTCAACTTATTCCTTGATTGCAAGGCCAAAAAAGTCACAATTAAAATGTACAGCGGAATAAAACATCTGTTCATCCGAGTTCTTCTTTAATAATATATTAATTAACTGCCGTTAGTACCACACTGGCATCTTGTTGTAGAAATTGTTAAGTCGATTCTAAGAATTAATCAGTGGTTAACCTGTTGTGGGATGCGATGTTCAATGATTTCATGAGTATGGCAATGTGCAGTTCTCCGGCTAATTTCTGCCAGCGTATTAAATCTGGCATGTGGCTGGATTGGATATTTTTTTTTCTGATGGGGTGATACAGTTACCAGCTGTTTCTCATATCTAGAGACAATTGCAGGTGTTCAATATTTATAATTGGGAATGATTTTTCACGGCAAATGTCCCTGATTTTCTGTGCTGACCAAATGAACCAATTGACCTCTTTTTTTAGGTTTACATTTAAAGTAGTATTAAATGCTATGCGTTATTTACCTAAAAGGGTATCTTTGGTCAAAAACTAAAAACTAAATCTGTATTTATATACTGAATTTCCAAAAGTTCTATCCCAATCCTAATAACCATAATGATGTAGAAATGTGTAAACTTGTCCATAGGATGTACTTCTTGAATGCACTTATACAATTTAACTCACAGAGCCTGCCTTCTACAACTGAACAATGTTACATTTTCATTCTCTATGCTGGAAGCAATGCATTATGAGATATGTAGTCTTGAGAAATTGAGATTGCATCACATCAAGCATCAGAGAAAGAAAAGCAAAGCACACTGGGAATCCTGGAAGTTGTTGAAAGTGACGGGCAGACAGAAGGCAGCACTGACTACATAACAGAAAGCTTTAATTGCAATATTAAAAACAACTATAATACATATTCCTATTACAATGCTGATGTCATAACAGACTTTACAACCCCTTTAATGCATTTTCCGCATTAGGCTAAAAACACACACCTTTGCATGCCTCCCATCCCTGACCTATGGTACATGTTCACTGCCACTGTCTCCAGGAAGATCTGTGCTGCTTCCCTGAACTGCTGGGGTGTAGAGGAGGGTACCAAAGCCACTGAGGATAGGGAAGTGATAGGCCTGTCAAGTTGTTGTAAGGCGGTAGGAGGAGGGAGCAGGGGTGTGGCTTACCAAGAGATTGTGTTTCATTGGACACACACAGCTCAGCACAAGTCCCAGCCGGGAGCACACACAAATGGGTGTCTTCCTTGCAGCTTGCCATATAAAGGATGCACCTACATAATGTGTGTGTGTGGGAGGGGGGACGGGACAGCTGTTTGGGACCAGCCGAGCATAAACAAAATGGGGCATTTATAAAGAAAAACACAAGCCTATTAAGTGTTGATCTCCTCGGCTGAATTAAAAAAAAAGAAAACGGAAACCATTGGTTATGTTAATTAATCTGCTTAAAGTTGATTTAAATCAATATCAAATATGTACTGTTTTGCAGTTTGCCGGTCCTTAGATGTAGTGGCTGCATTTGTTTTTTTTTAAGGCTTTTTTCCTTTATTTGCACCTGGTAAACCTGCCACGAACACGCTTTCTGTTCTAGAGTGACTATGCATTTTCTCTGTACTGTATCTATGGAGCCTTGTCACTTAGGACAGAAAGTATATTGGACCACGGAGTGTCACCCATTCTCTTCTTTTTCATAAAATTCGGAGAGGTGTTCTCTAGCGCACAGGGAGAATTGGGCAATGCTAACTGATAACTTCCTGTGTTCTAGGCTTATTGTTATCAGCTTACTAGATATATTGCAAAATCATTAGGTATTTTTGACACTTATCGAACAGATACAAGAACATGCTTTCAATTATATATTTATTAGACCAAAAGTAAGTAAAGAAGTTAATTGTTAGGGTTTTCTACACTATAACGGAAATCTGTTTAAATGTATGTTATGTTATGTATGTTAAATATAGTCAAATGATGGAATAAAAAAGGGCCTTCATCAAACTGTAACCACAAAGTTGGAAGCGCACAATTGTCTAAAATGTCTTTGTATGTTGTAGCATTAATGGTACTCGTCACTGGAAATGCCTAAATGCAATAATTTGTAAGGGTGTCTACATACTCTTGGCCATATAGTATAGGTGTGATGGTCAGGTGCCCACAAACGTTTGGCTATATAGTGTATAAAACACTGCATAGTACTCAGTAATATTGTGCATATATTCACATGCATAGATACAAGGGCAAAGTAAGTATGACACACCTACTCTACTGCCCACAGGTATGTTGGGTTTTAACAAATATGAGAGTTCAGGCTATACAAAGAGCAAGCATTGATGTAGTAAAAGATACTTTGTGCTTTGTATGTTATTTATTCAGAAACATTTCAATTAGGGGAGTTTATAAGTTCTCTCCGTCACTCAGTTTGTAAACCTGTGTGAATTCCCCAGTATGTATTATTATGAAAAGTCAGCATAGAGATCTCTGTTTCAGTAGCCTAATGAATCATGGGAACATACCAGTCATGTGTAACAATCCCCTTTTGACTGAGTTCCGCAGCCAGCATATGTTCCTACTGTTCACCTGCAGTGATTAAGACTCCACACCCCACCATTCATTCCAGTGAAGATTTAATCCTGAGCTGAAAGGGACCATGAGAGTTGTGTGTGTACACAGATGGTGGACAAAATAATGCATAAACTAGTATTGTATGACTTAATTTTATTTGTGTAAACTACAATGAAACTTTTTTTTCTCAGCTATCTATTGTTTATCGTTTCTTGGTCTATGCTACCTAGGTTGTATGCCAATGTATTACATGTTGAGTTCAATAGCAGTTAGTAGGTGTGGTCAGTACAATAGGTGTCTTATAAGACTCCCAAAGAGGAGAAATAATTTGCTCCTGTTTAACTGCGACATTTAGGACCACAATAGCCAAATGGTGTGGTGTTTGAGGAGCAACAACTTCCACAGTTATGACTGTATATGCAAAGCATGGCAAGACTTCACCAGCAACAAAAAATAATTATTAAAAATTCTAAATTAAATGGCTGTTGGACTCTCAAAACAATAGTAAAGGAAAAACAACACAAAACTACTGCAGCAAAGTTGACAGCAAAACTCGTCATCCACATTGAAGACCCTACACCAAAAATCAGTGTCAGTTTTGGCCATTTTTATTCTGAGCTCATCAATCTGCTGCTTCTCCTTTCAGCTTCAAGTCAGTCTGGGGTAGAAACAAGACCTGTAAGTATTACTGAAGTCTAGCAAAGAGAAATCTGGTCTCCTCCCCTGCCAGTTAGGCAAATCAAATGACTTTCAGGACACAAATGCAAATCTTTAAGTGCAACTTTAAGTATTTTTACTTCATATGTTTTGTGGAAACTTTCACATATTTATCTATGAAATTCATAAAAAATTGTTCACATTAGCCAACTTGTCACAGGCATTTTCTGGCCTTTTAAAGTAAATGTAAAATCTAACCATGAAATTCTTCTACTTGCACTGTATTGATCCTTTAAATATACAGTTGGAAGTGTTTTGTTGTGTCTGTTCCACAAGTACAAAAAAAGTGTTTATCCTGCCAGAAGTTACAAAGAGCTACAAGTTCCCGTGCTCTTTTCTTGTGCTGATTGTTAACTGTAAATATTGCATCCAGCTATCTTAGTGGACTACAGAAGTTTCCTCTATGTTTTGGAGATACAGTAAGTAGTTGTTCTGTAGTCATCTTCTAGTACATTGAGCAAATGTTGTCACCATAGGACAGGAAGTATGTTACTGGCAGGATCACCAGGTGAAGATCAAGGGAAAAAAAGCCTGAGAAAAGAAAAATAATGCATCTATCACATTTAAGAACTGGTAAGCTGCCCTATATTACATTGTTGTTCTTGGGATTAAATACCCTTTAAAGGAGAACTATGGGGTCAGTGTTTATCCTCATAGTTCTCCTAAGGGTCACGGGAGAACATAAACTAGCGTCCTCCCGTGACCCAAAGCTCAGTATATCCCGAGCTACAGCTTGCGGTATACTGAGACCACCGCAGCCAGGATGGATCCCAACATTACTGTCGAGATCCACCCAGCTGTGTGAGTGACAGCTGGCTCTGCCTATTTGGAGGCAGAGCCAGCTGTACCCGCCCCCTCCCCAGTCCGTTCCACCAGTCAGCGCTGGGAAATCAGAGCGGGGAGGGGGGAAATCCCTGCAGGAAGCCGTGACTGACAGTCACGACTCTCTGCATGGAGATGATCGAGAAGTGAGCGACGGTATGTGTTCGCTCACTTCCCGATCATAGTTCTCCTTTGATCAATGTTTTTCATCTGGCATTGATTGCAGAGAATCCTAAATAGAAAGCAATTAAATGTGAAACACTAGCACAGAGCTGGATTAGCGAAGTGCATGCGTTTTGTGATTTATTTTTGTAAATCTGTAACTTGCCTGATAAATTTTTCAGCAAGATGTTGTGTGTTTGACCTCCCATGGAGCTTTATCCATCGAAAGATCCTCCAAATGCTGTAAGACTGGCAGAGCTTGATGTGTCTGCTCTAGGTTGCCTTCCCTGCTGTGTATATCCTCTACATAGCCTGCTATGATGACTCGGAGGCTAGACAAGGAGGAGGATGGAAATAGGATTACATACAAACAGCAAGAGAAATAGAACCTAACATATAAATAGCCACAGGGAGCTGGAGCACATTCAGGAATATTGTATTGTAAATTATTCCGTGTTAATACATTTTTAAAATTGGGTGGATCACAAAGTGAACTTGAACAAGGCTGCAAGACTAGGAATCTTTGTGACAACATTTTCTGGAGTGAATCATACGTTTCTGAAATTGATGAAGCGCATTATACGGTGGATTTATTTTCAGGGAGCAATCAGGAGCAGAACAATATGCAATGTCCTCACAAGGACCAGTAACGCAATCATCGTCCCAGGTTCTTCAACCAACATATTAAGAATAACAGCACATTTTAAATATTCAGGTAAATCAGCAAGTTCTGAAATATAATAATTCCAATTTCTCCCAAAGGCCTCCAGAGTAAACCTGTGAAAAACCTGTTTAATTCAAGCTGAGTGTATGATGAAAGAATAAGAGTGCATAAGTAAAGGTTATGTCAGGTGAAAAACGCGTGTCAAAATCAATTAAAAAAATGGACAGCTGAATATTTTACGCAATCTCAGCTTCAACTGTACAAGTCCAGCTTGGCCCCACCACCTCCAACTTCTGAGCCGCACTTAGGAAACTTTAAAGTGGGGTAGTCAACCCTCAAGACATGAGCAGCTCAGTGCACAAGCTTGGCATTCTAAGATAAAGTAACTCCTGTGTTCATGTGCGGGAGTTAATATTATTATACAGGATTTGTATAGCACCAACAGTTTGCACAGCGCTTTACAACATAGGGAAGACATTATAGATTACAATACAATTCAAGAGACAATGCCCATGAGGGTTTTTAATCTAAGAGGGAGGTTGAAAGTGATACATGATGAGGTGGCTGTGTTTGAGAAAGTGATAGTTTGAAGTGGGGTATGCTTCCCTGAAGAGATGAGTCTTTAGTTACGCTATTGGGGCTTGGCTAATCAAATGGCTGAAGACTTGAAACCCAAAAGAAGACCAGGATGAACATGGAAGCACTAGCACTTATTCCTTTGCTGTCCAACACTCCCCAAATATAGGTGGACCTGTGGTACTCTCACGGTCAATACAGGATCACACCTCTCTCATTGTACATGATGACTGTTGTATTCTAATTAGAAATGTGCAATTTGTTTAGTTCCGAATTGTACAAAAGCGGACAAAATTTCTGAAATTCGGAGATTTGGATGTATTCGAATGCCGAATTACAGATATAACAAATGCAAACGAATCAGAATTTCTGATGAAAATTAGTTAACTGTAGTCTGTACGAAATTTCGTTTGTTGGACGAAATTTAGTTGCAGCAAAGTGACATTTGAGAAAAAAAAAAAATTTCCTCTTGAATGTCAGTTTGCTGCAACGAACGAAATAGAAACAAAATTTTGTACAGATTACCGCTAACAAATTTCGTCCGAATCCGAATTCCAAAAAACAAATTGACTTTCAGACCTGAATCCCTAAAAAAGAAATGACGCAAAATACGAAACTAAACAAATGTTTTGCTGGTGCACATGTCTAATTCTAATGTACTGATTGTCTTATTCACTGCAATATGTATTTTGAGCTGTAGATGGCAGTCTACTGCAATGTTAGTCTCTCTATATGCATGCTTATCTATGATACACAGTACATTCTCTCGGTGTGCTGTATAATGCTGTATTCTGATGCAGTGGCGTCCCGAGGCTGGGTGTCACCCGGTTTCTAGACCAGGTAACACCCCGCCATGTCGTCATCGCGCGTGACGTCACCGCACATGCACAACCATCTGATTGATGCTTGCCGGCGGCCATCTTGGTGATGGACGCCGGCAGAAAGAGAAGGGGACATTCACCCAGCGGGATGAGGTATGCCACCAGGTCCCCTCCTCTCTCCTGACACTGTCGGGCTCTCGGTCCATGACCGAGTGCTCGACTTTTTAGAGAGGTGTGTGGCTGTCAGTCATTTAGGTTTCACCCCTGCAATGGTGACACCCGGGTGTGGGCCGCACCCCCTTGTGATGCCACTGTTCTGATGTAATGTTTTTCTAAGCAAGTAAAACTTAATTCAGCATTCCTCAAGATCTCAGTGCTTCATCTAATCACATACCCAACAATGGCATCAAAGAGGTAGTGGGGCGGAATGGCTTCAGGGGACATGCCTTTAGAAGAAGAGGAAGTCTGGAGAAGCCAGTGATAAGGTAAGTAGTTAACCTCAAGCCTACCACCTTGGCAAACCAAAAAAAAAAACATTTAATCCTTACAGTGCGGAGGGGGGCCCACTGCAAGGCTTGTTTTTCTATAGCCCATAGTTTACCTTTAAATATGTATTGGATAAAATGTTACATGCAGAAAGTGTGGACAGGGTGAACTGTAAGTCCTTGATCAATATTCACATAGATGTTTTGTTTAACTACACTTTATTACTGTAGCAACGGTTTGCCACACTTTGATCGATCAAGGTTACAATTTTATATATCCGTCATCAACCTGAGGACACATCTCAAGCTGACCCAATTCTAGCTCAAAAGAAATGATCTGTTTGTTTCCAGACCAATCCTGCATGGTTAGAATATCCATCTGAACATCAGTCTTACAGTCAAAAAAAGATTAGGTGCCTTTGTGCATCCGCAGATAAGAAGAGAAATCTATAGATTAGGCTGGTAATGTTTTGTCCAGTGACAGTTATTAAAGCTGCTGGAGGAAAGAACAGAGCTATTTTCTCTTTCCTGTGTACATTAGTGTGTAACATCTTTAAGGATTTCTGGCTAGCTTACCTAACATAGAGAGGGAACTGTCGAGACAGATAGACATCGCAGACACATTATTGCCAATGGTTGCAGGAGACTCCCGGGCCGCCAGGGAGAGTTAGCTGATTGGAGATCAGTGTCCCTGGTTAGCAGGTAACCAGGGACGCTGATCTCTCTGAAAGTGGCTGGAGTCAGCCATAAGATCACGGCTGGCTCCTCCCAGCTGTCAGAAGAAGGCTTCGGCTTTCAGCACGGCTCAGCCGAGCCGATGCATATGCGTTGGGCTCGGCTGAGCCGCTCGGCCATGATCGGGAACTGTATGGGCTATTGTCAATAGCCCGTACAGCACCCCTTCGGTTCTACTGAACTGAAGGGGTCCTGGGGCCGAAGCTAGCCGCAGGATCGGCCGAAGCTACGGCCAGATCCTTCGGCAGCTTTGTGAATAGACCCCATAATATAGAACAACCTTTCCCTAACAAGGTGCCTTTTGGCTTCAACATTTTCACACCGCATCATGCCTTTCCTTGGTGCAGGCAAACCAGCCGCCACTACCTTGGAAAGGAATGATGCTATTCAAGGGAGGGTGGGATTAATTCAGAGAATAGGAGTTCATGCCTGCTCTGCCTCCCACCCTGTGCCATGCTGCTGCGCTCCTGATGTGCTGGTAGTCTGGTAGAACCCTGATATGAAGGGGGAAATCTGATATATAGGAAATTAATGTGAAAGGGAGGATCTATGATATGGAAGGTTTTTATATGAATGGTGCTTCTGATGTGAAAAGGGGCTTGTGATGTGCATGGTGGACTTTGATGTGAAAGAATTGGGCTCTAATGTGAAGGGGGCTTCCAAAGTGAAGTGGAGCTCTTATTTTGAGAGGAGGCACCTGATGTAAAGGGGGCTTTTAAATAAAGGGGGTCTCCTCATGTCAAAGGGGGAACCTTCATGTGAATGGGTGCTTCTGATTTAAAGGGGAGAAAACCCAAGGTTTTTTGTGTTATTTGCATCTGGAATAAGCAACTGGTATGGATTTTGGAGGGGCCGTGCATCCTTTTCTTTTTACAGTTACATTTTTTACATTTTAGACTGCGTGCCTTAAGATTTTGCATAGTTTTAAATGGTGCCATAGATGAAAAAAGGTTGAGAAATGCTGCTATTGTAGACCATGCATGTCTACGTGTTAATGAGTATACAACGCACCTGATGTGAAATTCAATTTTGATCTGTTGGGAAGGATTAGGACTTCTAGGAATGAGGACGGTGTTGTGGCCAATCACTAAGTAATCTGTTCAAAATCACGGTGTGTTCATAGATGCATGGAATTACATAGCTATGTCAGATTTTAGTTTCAAGTTTTGAAATTTTCCACGTGTGATTTTCCAGGCAGGAGGACCCCATAAGCACGTGTTAACATTTTGTCTGTTTTTTTATAGAAAGAGATGTCCTGAAATTAAGGTAAAACAATCTAATTACCTAGATGCAGAAGGAGTTGAGTCATGTTTGTATTGCAGTCTTTTTTAGTGTAGGGAAAAAAGGTAATATTGCTGTCACATTATTGTTTCCCCATTGGGGAGATGTCTGTTTATATCCTGAAGAAGTTCCCTGAACAAGGACATGCAGTAGTGTGATCAAAGGTTCTTCATCTCCCCCACTTTATTAAAAATTAAAAAAAATGCTTTGAATTTGGGCTTTTGAAAGCTAAAATAAGCTCATCTATAGAGAGTCTGTTGTTTTCAATCTAGATAGGCCTGACCATGAGAGCAAGGAGCAGTGAAGCATATTCACTATATCGCTGCACCCATGTATGGCTATGTATATGTAAAAATGATATGCAGTATAAAGGTTTTGGGCTCACTACTCCTTATTGATTAGATTTCATACTTTAATCCAGCCAGGGGCGTCCGGAGGCTGGGTGACACCCGGAGCGGTAACCGAGTGTCACCCTGCCGAGACGTCACTGCAGCAGTGTTCTGATACCTGCCGGCGCCATCTTGGTGATGGACGCCGGCAGAGAGAGAAGAGTCACCCAGCGGGATAAGGTATGCCGCTGGGTCCCCTCCTCTCTCCTGATACTGTCGGGCGTTCGGTCCAGGACCGAGCGCTCGACTTTTCAGAGGGGGTGACACCAAAATGACTGTGAGTCATTTTGGTGTCACCCCTTCAATGGTGTCACCCGGGTGCGGGCCACACCCACTGCACCCCCCTTGTGACGCCACTGAATCCAGCCACATTCATTTCACATTCTAAAATTGTTGTAAAAATACTAAAGCTTTTGCTGAATCCCTTTCATTTGAAAGCCCAATTGAATCTTCAGTTTAAATCAGCAAAATACATTGCAGGTGCATCAGCAAAAGGTGTTAGATGTCTTAAGGTGCCCATACACCTTACGACCATCGCAAGACTTTTGTCTTGCGATGGTCGTAAGCTTATTAAAAGCTCGTACGATCTGCCCATCTTGGACAGGCAGATCGTACTTGCGATCATCGAAGCCCGCCCCGCTGAGGGGCGGGCTTCCGATGACCGCAATGCAGAACAGGCAGTGTGCGCGTGCGCACACCGGCCCGTTCCGCAGCTGTCGAACGAGCAGGCTAGAAACCCGCCGACAATCGTACGATTCTCGGCGGGTTTTCGAGCATGCTGGTTCAACAAAAGACGTGCGACCGTACAGTAGAAATGGTCGCACGCCTTCGTTCACACTGCTCGATTCTCGTACGATCGCGGGATTTCCCGCGATTCTCGTACGAGAATCGAGCAGTGTATGGGCACCTTTACAGTTTGTTTTCTTAATAAAGTAGCTACAGTCTGAGTGAAAAAGCCTTTCCCCTGCCAGCAGTTGCAAAGTGAGCCCCATGCTTACTGGGGAAGCAGTGGTCTCTATGCGGAAATCTAACATGTCCCCTACTGAATCAGACGCACAGTCCTGCAATCAGTAAAGCCCATGCTCCCTGCTGATTGGGCAGCTGTAGCTCTAACTCATCACCTCATCACCTGACTCATGTCAGACCTTTGCAAAGAAGGGGAAGGCTTTTCTATTCAGACAAATTAAAATATAGCTTCAATTCAAATATAGTCACATAGTCGTCTTGTTACAATGCGTGCACAAATTTTAAGTCGCTGTAATCTTCAAGGGTTTAAAATATGGGAAATGTTTTATGCCTAAAGATTATTGTTGTTACTTTGTCATTTAATTAAGTTAAACACAAAGTGTGACTATTCTTCCATCCAGTAATATTTGTTCTGACAAGTATTAGAGAAAGGTCATCAGACCATGTAGATAATGACAACGAGGAAAGTATAAAGTTAATTGCCTTGTTCAGTCCACAGAAAGGGCATATTAGTGTGATTGTGCTCAAAAGGCAATTGAACAAAATACTCCAGTTTTGCTATTTTATACCCGGAATGCTTCGCACTGTTTTTACTAGAAGGGATTGCATACCGTATCGTTGGTGATCTGCACACAAAATAAAGACATGCAGCCTATGTCTTCGTTTACCCACTGTAGAGAGTTATCCAGAGATATTGCTAGTTTTCTGGTGATCCTTCATGTAGTACTCCACTATAATGAAGAGTATGCAAGAAGCTTGTGCCAAGAAAAAGTTTGCACCACCCTTCACAGCCAAAGGTTAAACTGCAGCCTGCAGCTACTCTGGTGTCTGCGGGCAGAGGGGACCCATCCAATATCTTATAGGGGATTGAAAAAAAATGTCCTAAACAAATTAAAGTGACACTAAACTCCGGAGTTAAATCTTGAAAATGCATTTAAGTACCTTAACTACTAACAAAAATGTATCTTATTTGTGTGTCCTTCCTTCTGGAGGGGGGCTACTTTTGTTCCTCATGGTCCCTGTGTGTGTTGTAAAGTAGTCACCGCTCCAAGCTCACTCTTGTGATGGACTACAATCTCAGTACAAATTAGTAAACTATACGCAAGATTGTAGTCCATCACAGGAGCGGGTTTGGAGCAGCGGCTACTTTACAATATACATAGGGACCATGGGAAACAAAAGTAACCCCCCTCCAGAAGGAAGGACAGTGTCAGCACCAATTCAGAGATGATTTGAGGATCTACAGCTGAGTGATAAACACATAAGATAAATTTAACATGATCTGGAGCTCAAAACTATTTGTTTAATGTGTTACTGCAGTCTTGCCAAACATGATATATTCCGCTGGTTAAACCTGTACAAGCTTACTCTGGAACTAATTTGAGTGTAGGAATGAATATTGACACTTTTCCTAAGCTCCCAACTGCGATTAACAGTTTTAAATATCGGTTATCACAGAACAACGTAAACTGTACTTACAAAATCAATTTAAAGATTACCGGTAAAATATATTTCTCCAGCATTATCTCAGCTCATAAACATTTTATGGTGTAATAATGACTGCAGCTTTCTGAACCGATAAGAAGCAGTTTTAGGCAACAGTTTACTTTAATGTACTATTTTTTTTAGTGGAAAACCAATGCGTTAAAGGTTCAGTGTGAATTATCGTTAGATGTTTTGTAGAAACACTAATCAGCCGTCATGGCAGTGATACTATGTACTTCAAGTGCCTCATGAAGTCTAGGGTGGTGACAATGAATCAGTCAGTTATGGGCAATTCATTATATTTTTTGGTGTCTCAAATGCAGTTCATATATCTAGTACCTGTTCACATCTATGTGTATGTAGTAGGGTTGCACAGATACCAAGTACAGTACTCGGTACAAGTACGAGTACATGTACCAATACTTTTGAGCTCCAAGACTAGACTAGAGAAAAATTCAAAAATTAGGAGGCAGCTGTCATTTGTAAGGAGCACACGGAGCTTTCGGGATTTGTACATCTCTGTTTTAAAGTACGATTTTGTTTTTATAAATATAAATAAAGGGATGCACAGATACCAGTTTTGCGAGTATGAGTACTGGTACTTGCCGAGTACTTACAAGTACGAGTACTGATACATTTTTGTTTATTGTCATGTGACAGTTTTTCTAAAACAATACAGACTAATGATTTCAGGACAGTGGTGGAGCACCAGAGCCAGGTCCCAGCTGTAACCACTGCAACCCTGGTAGTTCTCATGAAAATGCCAAGTATCTGCACTGGTACTCGAAAAGTATCTGTGCATCCCTAGTATGTAGCATCCAGCATCTATACTGTACAGTGGAATTTGTTGTTTATGTTTCTATGGGCTCAATTAACACTAGGATAAGTATCATTATTTTTTTTAAAGTGACCATTATTTTAAGCTGAAACCATTGACATTTGAAAACTTTAGTCACATTGCAAAAATGAACATCCTTGTTCTTGCCTTAAAGTGACACTAAAATCAGGAGTTAAATCCTAAAAATACATTCAAGTACCCTTATTTGTGTATCACTCAGCTGTAGATCCTCAAATCATCTCTGAATTGGTGCTGACACTGTCCCTCCTTCTGGAGGGTGGCTACTTCTGTTCCCCATGGTCCCTGTGTGTGTTGTAAAGTAGCCACCACTCCAAGCTCACTCCAGTGATGCACTAGAATCTCAATACAAATTAGTAAACTAAACATGTGATTGTAGACCATCACGTAAGTGAGCTTGAGGTGGTCACTACTTTATAACACACACAGGGACCATGGGGAATAAAAGTAGCCACCCTCCAGAAGAAAAGACTGTGTCAGCACCAAATCAGAGATGATTTAAGGATCTACACTCCTGTGATGGACTACAATCTCATGTTTAGTTTACTAATTTGTATTGAGTTTGTAGTCCATCACAGGAGTGAGCTTGGAGTGTTGGGTACTTTACAACACACACAGGGACCATGGGGAACAAAAGTAGCCACCCTCCAGGAGGAAGGGCAGTGTCACCACCAATTCAGAGACTCCTCCCACAAATTCAGGCTAACAAATTAGCAAACATATATACTGTGTATATATAGTTACATAGGGGTCTATTCACGAAGCTGCCGAGGGCAGCCGAGTGAATGACCGATCTGAAGTGAAGTGAGCCAAACACTGTTCGGCTATTCACTTCAGGCTGGTACGGCTAATTTCAGCCGTACATCGGCTTGCTTCGTGTGGCTTCGGGTCGGCCGAACATGCTCAGCATGTTCGGTGATCGGGAGCTGTACGGGCTATTGTAAATAGCCCGTACAGCACCCCTTCAGTTCTACTGAACCGAAGGGGTCCTAGGGCCGAAGCTAGCCGAAGGATCGGCCGAAGCTACGGCCAGATCCTTCGGCAGCTTCGTGAATAGACCCCATAGTATTTGAGGTTGAATAAAGACATGTCCATCAAGTCCAACCTATTTATGTATGTATGGTCCTATTGGTATGTAGTATGACATTACTGTTGAGATCCACCCAGCTGCAGGATTGACAGCTGGCTCTGCCTATGTAGAGGCAGAGCCAGCTGTGCCCGTCCCCTCCCCCCGTCCCTTCCGCTAGTCAGCACTGGGGGATTGGGCAGGGGAGGGGGGAATCCCTGCAGGGAGCAGTGAGTGACAGTCACAGCTCTCTGCAGGGATAGATCGAGAAGTGAGCGAGTAACGCTATGTGTTCGCTCACTTCCCGATCTATTGAGCCGACCTGTGACAGTTTCATTGTCACAGGTCGGCTAGAACTATGAGGCTAAGTGGTTTTCACTCACCTCATAATTCTCCTGTAATTGTACAAATACATGTTCAATACAGTGTGCACCTACAACTTAGAATTCACAGAGCAATATGGCTTTCTACAGACAGTTCTTATATAAGGATGCTCGGGTGTTACAAGATGGTGGCTAATATTGGTGTTGGCATATACAGTTTAGGACAACAGTGCATTCATATTTATTTATGTTAGGATGTTAGGTGTTTTTAATGTTTGCACAGTAAGCCTATTGATTTGATATACACTGAGTGGCCAGATTATTATGACCACCCCATCAGTACTTCGTTGGGCCACGAGATGACTCCCCGAGATGACTTTGTTGGGCCGCCTCGTGGCTCCACGAGATGTTGAAAGGTGATGCGAGGAATCTGACACTGCACTGTTGCCCTTCTGTTGTCTTGTACCAGTCTTGCCGCTCTCCGTTCTGCCCTAACATTGACTAGTCGCTGACAGCCACAATTCGCACGTTCAGACCCAGATTTTCGGCTGACAGTCCAGTCTTTAAACACTTTAACAGCTGCTCTAGAACATTTAACAAATTCTGCTGTTTTGCTGATACTCGATCCATGGCTCGCGCCAACAATCATCACACGCTCAAAGGCTGTTAAATCGCGTTGTTTACCCGTATCTTCAGAAAAAAATCACTTCTACTGTCGTGGTAAACAACCTGCTTCCCTATTTATAATGGTCTGGCCCTCTTGCAACTTCAGCGCGAAATTATAGCTAATTATAGCTAATTTGCCTACAAACGTCAGGTGGTCATAATAATCTGGCCAAGACAACTAACTCTTACGTCCCAAAGGCGCTAAGACCTCAGTAGGTACATCACCATAAAAACTTGCACTGTTTCCTTCTTTTCTTTTCTTGGTAAAACGATTTCTAGGAGCTGCATCATAGGGATCACCTATGATGCGGATAAACTGTTCTCCTCAGGCTGTCTTTTTTAGCACAAATGCATTTAGAACTACTGAAAATAAATTTCAGTGGGTAAATGTTGCAAATTTATGAAACCAGGACAAGGAATGAGGGGAATGGGAAAGGGGACCACTATGACAGGGGGACACAGATGTCAACAATTACAAAAAAATAAATCTTAGAGAGTTTCTATCTTTCTTCTGCTAAGAAATATTTGTTTTACTCTTTTTATCCCTAGTGGGGAGATTTTCCATTTACTTTCTTTCCCACAAACCTGTTGTGACTTAGAAAGGAACCCTCCTACTTTCTTTCCAGAGCTAAACAAAAAATAGTCTTAGTGGCAGCTGGGCTAAAGGAGGCTCCTTTCCTGATTTAATGTAGTATCACCTGGGGCAGGGACAGGCAGACAGACCTTAGGTGAAACACAACCTTTTCTTTTCAAGTGCATTGCTACTCAAACTCATGCCTTCAAATGCAAAACCCAACATTTGACAAGAAAATGCTGCTTTGCTTGCAATTGCACTTCAGTAGGACACACTGCATCCAAAGAAACACAATGCAAAGCAAGTCAAACACAGCCCCTTAACTGTCATCAAGATTACTCTGTTGAAGTCAAAGGGACTCTGCAGAAATGCATTTGTTGTAGATTTCAAATGCACATCAAACCCCCAGAAAACAATGCTTATGTACACAAGCTCTTATTTTGTAATCTACCCAAAACAGGAAGCAAGAGAGAAAATTAAAGTCCACAATAGAATGCCCATAGGTGGGGTCCAGAAATTGTTTAACATATATAATAGCAACTGTATTCTCGCCCTCCTGTTTGGGTGGCACAAAGAAGGTACAGAGCATCAAAGTGACATAGAAATAGTAAAATGGAATGTCCGATATGCCAAACTCTTCGCTTTGCCAAAATAATCATGATGCAATTTAGTTTGGTTGGTTTGCACTCATTTCTAAAATAGTTACATAGTATTTGAGGTTGAATAAAGACATATGTCCATCAAGTCCAACCTATTGTGTGTGTGTGTATGGGTCCCTGTGTCATCTCGTTATTAGGAGTACCTGTACCCCTGTATATTACCGTTTCTCAGGAAATCGTCCAAAAGCTTCTTGAACGATTCCACACTATTAGCTGAAATCACTGCTTGTGGCAGTGAGTTCCAGACCCTAACCGTGCGAACTGAGAAGAACCCCCTTCGCTGTTTCTTTGTAGTTATGGAACGACAATGCCGTCCCCTCTATCTTATATTTTATGAAAGCCATTCGCTTTTCCTTTATGTGATGCTTTACATTTTTATTCAGCCATTCATTCAACCACAGGTTTTGTTTGTGATATTTTACTTTTATTACCCAAAGGTATACATTTGGCAATGGCAATATGTAATGTGTTTTTAAAACATTCCCACTTTTGGTCCGAGTTTAGTTTATGAAATAAATGTTCCCATTTGATGCCCCCCACTAGGTGGCGCAGTTTATCAAAGTTGGCCCTTCTGAAGTTAAGGGTTTTTGTCCTACCAGCCCTCTTTCCTTTCCTGTATTCAATATTGAAAGTGATCACGTTGTGATGACTATTGCCCAGAGTCTCCCCTATAACAATATCCTCGATTAATTCCCCATTATTAGTAATTATTAAATCTAGGATGGCATTTTTGCTAGTTGGGACCTCCACCATCTGGTCCATGAAGTTGTCTCTCAACATGTTCAGAAATCGGCCCACCTTTGTTGAACTTGAGGTTCCGTTAGCCCAATTTATATCAGGGTAATTGAAGTCGCCGATCACGACTGCATCGCCCTCCCTCCCAGCTATTTCTATTTCGGACTGTAGATGAGCCTCCCCCTCCTCCCCAATATTTGGAGGTTTATAACAAATACCCACAATAAGTTTACGACTATCGTCCGTGGTATCCAGTTCTAGCCATAAGGATTCCACGTCCTCCCCACTATTTGACGTGATATCGTCCCTTATATGCATATTTAGATTATTTGTAACATAAATGCATACAACCCCTCCCCTTTTCCCACCTTTGTACCTCCTGAACAGGTTATACCCCTCTATAGTTAAAATTGGAGAAAAGAAAATGAGCACCAAACTGGAGTTGTTTCCCAAAGCAACCTATCAGAATCCTTCCATAATTATATTGGAATAAAATGAAAGGTGAAAACGGATTGGTTACTGTTGGCAACAATTCCAATTCCATGTTTTTTTTCCCCCCATTGTAATGAATCAGCTTCCTTATCCAACATCTCTGCAAAATCGCCACTTAGGTGGATAAGCAGAGAGGCACCGATCTGAAGGGCTGCTTCAACCACTCTCTCAGGCTGGTGAATGCAGAATCTAGTTTTATTGAAATCTATGAAAATGCTGTATTTAAGGCACTTTGAATGTAATATTGTCATTACATTTCAAAGCATGCTTTTGTGCAAAGGCTTAGTTCTATTGATGCAAGGTAAAAATGCAGTGTGAATAATAATGGCCTGAGGAGTTGTGGTCAGTGCTTCCCATACAGTATATGAAATAGGTCATGCAGGTTTGTAGGATGTGTAAACATTGTACATATGAAGAATGTAAACACAATGAAGTCTAAAAAAAAAAATCTTAAAGGCAGCTCACTCTTCCGGCTGTTAGAACAGCACTTTAGCTCACTAAATATTGTGTTTTAATACTTGTGTGTGGTTAAAATACAACATTTTAGTATTCAGAATATGGCTTCCATTTACTATTTTACATATATACATAGTTACATAGTATTCGAGGTTGAATAAAGACATTAGTCCATCAAGTCCAACCTATTAGGATCTCATTCTGGGAGTACCTGTACCCCGGTATATTACGGTCCCTTAAGAAATCGTCCAAACGTTTCTTGAACAATTCCACATTCTTTGCTGACATCACCGCCTGTGGCAGTGAGTTCCAGACCCTAACTGATCTTACTGTGAAGAACCCCCTTCGCCTGCTCTGTCCCTTCTAAACAGGTTATACCCCTCTATATTAACATTTTCGTATACGTGTATATGGATTTTATATTTAGCATTTTATATTTTTCTGCAGATTTACCTGCAAGCCACAAGGTCCAGCAAGAGTGACAATGCAGGGTTTTGGAACAAAGTATAGTACTGCCAGGTTTAGATGAGCTCAGGTTCTGACCAAATTAAGTTCAAAATTGAGCTCCACCGAATACAGAATGAAGCTCCTTTCCCTGCAGCCTAATAAGCTGCATGTACACAAAAGGCGTGTGATGTAGTGATGTCACTGACCTTGTATGGCCACATGGCTATATTTGGTCAATGACATGTTCTATCTGGATTTGGAGGAGCTCAAATTCAGACTGGGTTCACATTGACTATTGAGTAGATTTGGACTGGGTTTGCATTGACTATTGAGTGGTGCACATGATTTAGTTTTGAACTTGGGCAGAAGTTAAGACTTCTGCACTGCTTGTTCCTAGGATTAAAGTGTAACAAAACCTAAGAATAAAAATGTGATGTATAGCATCTTACTAGTCCCTGTATGTGGTCGATGCATTTGTTTCCTTGTTTTGTGTAAGTATATTTTTATGAAAATATAGAACAAAAAAACTGTCATGTTGCCAGAATCCCAGCTTCCTTGTAAGTTCCTCTGCACTGAGATGAAATCTCCAAAAAGTTATCAGCCTTCCCAGTTTTCTTCTGTAAATTACAGAACACCCCCCTCTTATGGAGAAGAGGAAAGGGAAAACCGTTGATCTAGTTAATCTTATGCCAGAAATCTAGTGAACCAATAATGTCCTGGGCTTTCCATCTCTGTTACTTGTAAACATTGTTCCCAGCTCTCTCTGCCGACCACAGAACCGCTCTCCCATGGAGATGAGGATGTGTTCATTAGTCCTGTCCTAGGGTGGCAATGCTGCTCCTCCAAAGATGCAGTACAGTCAGTAAGCATTGCCACCCTAGGACAGGATCACCATGTGGAAAAAAAACTTTAAATAATGAAAAATAATCCAGATAACACATCTAAGGGCTGGTAAGCAGCAATATATTAAAAGGGTTATTCAAAAAGCTGCTGAAGGCAGCCGAGTGAATAACCCAGCCAAAGTGAAGTGAGCCGAACAACGTTCGGCTATTCATTTCTGGCTTGTTCGGTTTATTTCAGCCGTATATCGGCTGAAATCAGCGGTACATTGGCTGCCTTTGGCTGCGCCGAAGTGCAGAAGGACTTCGACTCAGCCGATCCAATATCTGGATCAGCTCAGCCGAAGCTCCGGCAGCTCACTCACTGCTATTCGCCCCGATTCTCATAGGGGCCGAACGGCAGCGAGTGAATAGCCAAATGTCGCAGAGCGGCATTCGGCTTGGCTATTCTGCTCGGTACCTCCGCGGTACTTCCAGATTAGCAAGAATAAAGAATATTTTTTTTAAATGTAAATAAATATTACATTTTAAAAAAGAAATAACGATTATAAAAAAAAACAAAACAATTGCACGGAGATAGCAGTGACAGCTAGCTCTGCCTAACTGTTTCTATTGCCCGACACCTGCTAGAGTCTTCTAGCAGGTCCCGGCCAATGAATAACAACTGGGCAGAGCTAGCCATGACGTCACAGCTGGCTCCGCCCAGTTGTTGACGTTTAATTACAGATCAGCATCCCCAGGTCATTTGGGGATGCTGATCTGTCATTACAACTGGGCGGAGCCAGCCGTGAGATCACGGCTATCTCTGCTGAGATGTAATTTGCGGTGCGAAAGGCCGGCCTTAGGCAGGCCGTTCGCCCCGCTTCGGGTGTCACTTCGGCTAAGTCAAGCCGAAGCATATAGTGAATAGCCCATGCAGCAGCCCTTCGGTACGACTAGACCAATGGGGTCTGGCGGCTGAAGAGAGCCGAAGGATCAGCCGAAGCTATGGCGTGGCGTGAACAACCCCCTAAATTTTGTTCTTGGGTTTATATACAGGTATCCTGGATCCTCTGTTATAAACAAAAACTAATATTCCTAAACTAACCGCAAGCTGTCTGTGTTCTGGGGATGTTCATTCCTGATTATGACCTCCTAGGTTAAGAAAACGTTTCAGGCTCTGTGACCTTATTGTTGGGCTTTTATTGTTTGGGCATATCTCATGATGTCCTGTGACACCCCATTGCCAGCACAACACTAAAGATTAAAATTGTATGTGTTGGGATGTGTCATATGACTCCATTATATCCATTGTATGTCATCACTGGACTGTTACAACCACACAGATTTCCTGAAATCTCGGCTGCATTTATTCATCAAGGAGAAAAACTACCAGGAGCTGCCTCACAAATGACATTGAGAAAATGAGTTCATCTGCACATCAGCACAAGTTAAGATCACGCTCTGATCTCTGCACTTTATTCTCTACTTACTGAAGGGTGCAATTCTCCACACATCACTGACTCTCACACGCTGATGTGCCGAACGGCAGTTATAGACTGGTTTCTAAAATATGTGACAACAAATAAAATATTTATAAAGTGCTAAAATAACTTTAAAGCACATCAGCTTATTTGATAAGGAATTACCCATAGCAACCAATTGGCAATTAATTTGTGTCCTGAGGGTGGAGACGAAAGAAGATGGCCCCATAGAAGTCTATGGGGATGTAATACGCCAGTGTGGTCAGAAGGGTAAGACTTGTGGCACCTGTATCCATCTGTGGAGGAGAGGGTGGGTTAAGTTAGGTCAAGACAAAGGGACAAAAAATGTGCATTATGTCTTAATATGCACCTGTGGTTTAAATATTATAGCTTTTATAGAAATAGTATAGCTATACTATAGCTTTTTTATCATTACAACTGTTATTGTAGTACTAATAGTATCTTATTATTTATAGCCTGAAACTGGATTGACCAACAGGCATTAAATAGACATTTATAAAGAATAGTAAATTAAAACCAGAAAATATATATTGCACATATTAAAAGGGAGCAAATAGGACAGTTTTAATATTTGGGTTTACGGATATTTTAAAGTGTTGTAATGATTAGTATATACATTATCATTACAGCACCGCAGTTATAGACAGGATTCTATAAACTCGGATTTCTATGACAGTATGTAAAAACATTTGCTCTACTTCCTTTACCACTATGGGGTCCAAATTTGAGCCATAATTCCTCTTTATTTTTTTTTAAAAGTCATAATCCAGTATATTATTATTATCATTTGTGGTATTGTGTGGCAATCCCACAGTGGACCTGGGGGTTGTAGTAACCCAGGACTCTCAACCAGAGAGACTGAGCAGTTCCAGGAAACAAATTATTTTGCTAGGAAAGAACTGGCTTTGCAGTTCTCTCCAGAAAACCTGGATTTGGTATGGGATCCTGGAACTAGGAGATTTCAAAGAGAACTGGGAGGGATGAAATCTCCATTCCTGGGTCCATGGTTTAGTAGGGGCCAGAACCTAATGATTGCACACCTGTGCATAGCCCTTATGGAAAGGGTGCTGGCTGGTGTTCTGGGCTCCAGCTGGGAAGAGGAACAGAGGTGTTCAGGAGTCAGGAGGACTCCACCCAGACGTCAGAGGGGAGCCAGGTGGCTGTGTGTGCTGGAGGCACCCCGTAGACAGCCGAGGAGACAGAGAGCCAGTGACACATGAGGGATGTGTTTGAGTGCCCACGAGGGGAGAGGTCAGGAAGGTCGGTGACCCTAGGACCGCTACGACACACTGCTGAGAGAGCAGAGTGAGGGCTCATAAGCGAATCTACTGAGCCATATAAAGGGAACTGTCTTATGTTGCTGCTGATGCAAGATATATTTCTGTTTGCCCTAAATAAACTGCATTTGATTTGACTTACCTGGACTACAGTGGAGTGTCCTTGTTACACATTATACAGAATTTATATAGCACCAACAGTTTGCACAGCTCTTTATAATATAAGGAAGACATTACAAACACAATACAATTCAAGGCAAGATGGTAATGAGGGCCCTGCCCGTGAGGGCTTACAATCTAAAAGGGAGGGGACAGTGATGCACGAGGAGGTAGCTGTGTGGGGATGAATTGTCTGAGAATGTGATGGTTCAGGGGTTAGGTTGAGGTGGGATAGGCTTCCCTGAAGAGATGGGTCTTTAGGGATCACCCAAAGGCAGTCAGAGTGGGAGATAGACCGACAGGTTGGGGTAAAGAGTTCCAGAGGTTGGGCGAGACTCTAGAAAAGTCCTGGAGGCGAGTATGGGAGGAGTTGACAAGGGAGCTGGAAAGCAGAAGGTCTTGGGAGGAGCGGAGGGGGTAGTTAGGGTGATATTTTGAGACAAGGTTTGAGATATACAACAAGACGTTAACCCATTTCAGCTATGCAAGCCTTAGTCTAAGGCCTGTATAGCCAAAATGTGTTAGTGTTTTGTTGCTGTGATGTACTGTATTTTTGCTTTTCATCAATAAAGAGGAAATATGAATCGTTTTCAGACTCCAGCACTCTCACTTACTTGCACAGTCTATGGAGGGTAACAAAGGCCCTCCTGTTTAGACCAACATCCTACTCCGCAGTGGCGCAGAAGACAGAGCAAAACCTTTTGCATGTAGACATTAATAATTGCAGCACTTTAAATGATCTGCAAACTCAAATATTAAAACTGGCCAATTTGCTCTCTTTTTATATGTGCAATAAAGTTTTCTGATTTTAATTAATTATTCTTTATAAATGCCTATAAAATGCTTGTTGGTTGAGCCAGTTTCATCCTTGTCCTTTCGCTTCCTGCAATGGTATGACAACGGGAACCACAGGCTCCTAATGCTGTGCTAGTGCTGTTTTTTCATACTTTATTTACAGAGGTGTTAAAACAAAATGGTTATTTTTTTTATGCGGGTTTACATATGCTTTAGGTTGGTGAAAGCAATAATAGGAAGGATGGAAGAAGGTACAGTAAATGGCTTGCAAGCAGGCCCGGATTTCCCACAAGGCCACCCAGGCCCGGCCTCAGGGCGGCAGAGCGCAGAGGGGCGGCCGCGGTGACCTTGTGGGGAAGTTGTGGGCGCCGGTGCAAGGTGTCCCGGCGGCGGAACTTCGCCCACCTTGCCCCCCCCCCCCACCCTGCCATCTGGTTGCCATTCTCAATTGATGGGAAGGGGGGGTTGGCAGCGCGGGGGGGCATATTGTGGAACCTGGCCTTGGGGCGGCAGGGGGAGTAAATCCGGCCCTGCTTGCAAGTGCAAAACAGGGGCAATCAAACTGTAAGACTCAGAGAATGGCACTCAGCAGCTATATATGATGTGGCTTTACCAGGAGGCTGTCTCACTAACCTCAGAGTGGCTGCTCATACTGCTTACCGACTGTCCTTACAGTCTCAAAGAAGGCAGGCAGCCAAGTGCAAACAGGAGGCTTGTAGAAGAGGCCAGAAGGTGAAAAAGGCAGGAAAAGCAATCTAGCTGGCTCCGGTTGCTGGTTCCATACTTAACTGTGACTGTCTAATTGTAGACATGTTGGCAGCACTGAAGAGAGACAGAAAGAGCCCTGATTCAGCATGCCAAGTATTGACTACCATGTCATTAAATTTGTGACAGCAAAACGCTAGCAGCCGATGCCATAGAGGATAATTATTTTGAGTGGTGCCAATAGCAAGGGTAAATAAAAAGATCATTTAGCCATTTGTGGGTCAGTAATTATTTTTAAACTTTGAGAAATTTACATTTTTTAGTCCTTTAGTAAATCAACTACAGTGTCTTCATAAAATTGTACAATTGCATCTATAGTGATCTGAGAATAAACATTTCTGTTGCATGAGCTGTAGATATTTACTGGTAAATGTTCAAAATATATTGCTGTTGATAATGGTATTTGAGGTCAGGGCTGTCCCTATAAACAGCCAGCCTACGGCAGTTGCCTCAGCCAACATCTCATTGGGTCACGAGTGTGTGTGTGTGTGTATATGTGCATGTGGGGGGGGGGGGATAGGTGGGCTTTCCTGCCCAGCTCACTGACATCACTGGTTGCCAGGAGGTGAGCGGGATGCTCTGGCTGGTGTCCTGCCCAGCTCCTGGCAACCAGTCACATCAGTGATCTGGGTGGGATGCTGGACAGAGCTGGAGCCAGAGGGACCATGCATCACCCAAATACCAATTCCCCTCCCAACCCCTGTAACCTTCTCCACCAGCTCTACAGGCCCCCCGGCCCACCACCAGCACAAACCTTCCTGCCTCACCCTAGTTTGAGGTTGATACATCTGTATCTGTTGGAATATGATGGAGCATTTATGGAATGATTGTACAACCTAGTTATGCCTGGAATGCTGTTCTTTGACCCATTCCCCTATTGGCTACTGATTGAGCCTGTAGAGCAGGAAGAATCTGCCGGGCCTGTAGAGCAAGAAGAATATGCCGGGCCTGTAGAGCAAGAAGAAGCTGTCCTGAGATCCAGCCTATATAAACATATATTGTACAATGGTACTGTTTGAATTAGTACCCTTATTTCCAATTGGTCACATTATCAAATGCCCTATAAAAATTAACAATGCCCATTTCTCATACAAAAGGAAACTGAGATATAAACTTTGATCTATCTTTGTAGACTGTCATTATTAGGTGGGGACAATATTATATATGTCACAGCAGCAAATAACTGAAGACTTAGACATATACTGCAATAACAACTATTCGTGATTACTTGCGTTGTTTAGAACTGCAGAGAACAATGTTCACTGATTAATGATGCACTGTTTTTGTGAATAAGACGGTTGCTGAAGTGGCAGATAATTACATATGGACGTTTATGTAATTTATACAATGTTTATTTAGATGTGGAGGAAAATATGTTATGACATTTAGATATAGACAGTATGTGGAAAATCGTGTATATATAAAAAGGTGGTACATTTTGGGGTCCTGCTTGTTCATATGTATTGTTTTTATTTTCAGTGTAATGTTTTAGAATGTATGTAAGTTGATTTGAAATCACGTACATTTTTTTATGACAGCATCTATAATTAATATACTTTATTAACCATAAGTATATATAAACATGTGTGTTAATTGGGCAATCCATGCTTAGATATACTGTTACAAATAAATTGTATATATCACACTTCCAAGTTAATATTATCATTCCATATAGATATGTTATTCCACTTCTCCCCAAAACACATTACATTTACAGTAAACAAACGAAAACACCCTACCCCATTAAACCATTTGTATTTTTATTTTTGCAATCAAACTGCGAAAAGCCACCAATTTTTCTGTTACGTGTTCCCATTCACAAGGCATACCTAAAAATACTTACAAAAAATAATAATTAAAAAAAAATCTATTTTTTTCTTTCTTTGTAGCAGGACTTTAGGCTGGGTTCACACCTAGTCGTATTGAATATGCGCGTTTGTCGCGTGTCTCACATCGCGCGTTTTTACCGCGAATCGCGGTTAAAAAAACGCGCGACAAACGCCTGTTTCTGAGGGCTACTTGGCTGTATCACAATGGAAACACGAGACCAAAACGCCCCAAACAAGTACATGTACTTCTTTGGGCGTAGCCCGTTTTGTATCGCGTTCGGACGTGCGGAAATACGGCAAGGTGTGAACCAGACCTATTGAATACAATGGGATTTAGATGTTTGAGCGTTTTGTAGAGCGTTCGTCGAGCGTTGAACGCGCTACAAAACGTTCAGGTGTGAACCAGGCCTCAGGTGGACTGCAAGCTATTCTGATGAATGTAAAAATAAATGTGTGGTCTCCTTACGTATCACTAACTTACTAACTGACATATCAGTCTGGATGTCACAACATTTCTTTCAAAAACTGAGCTCCAAAATACGCCCCTTCCTCACCAAAGAAACCACAAAGCTACTCATCCACTCCCTTGTTATCTCTCGTCTTGTCTATTGTAACTCCCTCCTTATTGGCTTACCTCTACATAGACAATCCCCCCTTCAGTCTATCATGAATGCTGCTGCCAGACTTATCCACCTAACCAACCGCTCAGTATCTGCAACCCCCCTTCTGCCAATCCCTGCACTGGCTTCCTCTCACCCAAAGGATGCAATTCAAAATATTAACAACCACTTACAAAGCCATCCACAACTCAGCCCCAGGTTACATCTCCAACCTTGTCTTAAAGTATGACCCTAACCATCCCCTACGTTCCTCCCAAGACCGCCTGCTCTCTAGCTCCCTTGTCAACTCCTCCCATGCCTGCCTCCAGGACTTCTTTAGAGTCTCCCCCATTCTCTGGAACTCTTTACCCCAACCTGTCCGTCTATTTCCCACTCTGACTGCCTTTAGGCGATCCCTTAAGACTCATCAATTCAGGGAAGCCTATCCCACCTCAACCTAACCACTGAAATATAACTTTCTCAAACAATTCATCCCCACACAGCTACCTCCTCATGTATCACTTTTCCCCCCTCTTATATATATTAAACCCTCAGGGGCAGGGTCCTCCTTACTATATTGTCTTGAATTGTATTGTAATGCCTTCCTTATATTGTAAAGCGCTGCACAAACTGTTGGCGCTATATCAATCCTGTAGAATAATTGAGATCTTTAAACTTTTGTTTGGACAGACAGTGTTCAAATACACTAAACTCAGGAGTTAAATCTTAAAAATGCATCCAAGAACCTTAACTATTAACAAAACTGTATCTTATTTGTGTATCACTCGGCTGTAGATCCTCAAATCTTCATTGGTGCTGACACTGTCTTTCTTTCTGGAGGGCGGCTACTTCTCTTCCCCATGGTCCCTGTGTTTGTTGTAAAGTAGTCACCGCTCCAAGGTCACTCCTGTGATGGACTACAATCTCATGTTTAGTTTACTAATTTGAATTACGGGAGTAATAGACTATAACTTCAATACAAACTGGATGCATATTCAATATATATCAAGCTATCTGTGCTAATGTCTCTGTAATTTAATTGGAGCAGTCCTGTCCCTTTAATTTATAACTTTATAATGATTTATAATGATAGTTCATATACAATTCATATCTAATATACTTCAACTCTTTATACTGTAATACGATTGTTTATCAGTAATTTCTAAATAGTTGCACCAGCCAATTACCACTAGGAATGCATTTAAACTGTCTGAGATGGCCCAATGTCCTGTGCATAAGAAGACGTGTTTATAGTATTTTGAGTCTTCGTGCCATAACTGAAACTGTATTCCGGCAGAGCAAATGTGCAAGTTACGCATCAAACTGCTGTGTTAGAGCTCAGCCACACGTGGGGTCTCTGATTGTGTATTAGCATGAGATGAGCCATTTGATAAATAGGGTTAATCATTGGAAATACACCAAAAGTATAGGCAGATATAGGTTAATCTTATGCCACCAAGGAACTGATTCAGTGGAATAAAGCTGAACTCCAGGCAAACAGCTAAATACACAAATTAAATACAGATATGGGAGTTGTTTTACCGGCCAAAGGATTGCAATTCGGTCCTGAAATTTACACAACCTTGTCACGTAGGGCTTTAAAATCCAGCTTTTCTCTTCTGCAGTTAGGTAACACTTACAGGTCTTGCCCCTCCCCCAGCCTGGGACTGGACAGTGGAAGGAGAAGCAGCAAGCTGATCTGCTGCTCTCTCTGTCACTCTGCTCTTTCTTCCTATCAGTATTTTCCTTGCTACCACATAAGCACTGCAGCTTTCAGTCTGTGCTCTGCTTTAAAGGGGATTGCAAGAGGCTGATACCAGTTCATTTTCATATACTGACAAGTAAAATGTGCATTTAATGGTGTATTTATGATTGCAGAGCTGCATTCATTTGTCTTTTTTATTTGCCTGTAGTTTATTTTTGAAACTGAAGAAATAAAGTATGAAGTAAGAATGGGAGTGTTTGCCCATGGTCACCAAAGATCAATATGAATCAGAGTTCCCCATAAATTCAGCTCTTTACTTAATGATAATGCTTATAGATAATGAATGACTTACATCACTGATATTTGTGTTATTCTGCAACCATGTGCAGTGTTGTGGATTGCCAGGCTAGCACATAATCCCTACCATCCCCTCTGTCCCAAGAAACAGCTTGTCTGCAATCAGTCATCATAGATGAAGAACATGGGCACCACTCCCCTATATATAAAAGCCAAGCCTATGATACAGGTTTCTAAATCACGTGACATATAGAGAGGGAAGTGTGACATCAGGTGGCACCGCTAGCAGCAATTAAGAATAGTCCTGTGCTGAGATTGCTGGACCAAATGCTGCTGATTCGATTGCAATTAGAGCTTGTTAGTGCAGAATCGCTCCACTGGCTTGGTGTATGTGAAAGAACTTTACATTGATGAGGGCTGATGAGACCAAATAAGTATGTTTTGCATGCCTGGTGTTAGTGAAACATTACTAGGCTTCTTAAAGCTATTGTGAATGAAAATGGTATTCAAAATGCAGCTTTTGGTAAAAGGGGACTTAATTCTTGCTGACCATAACCTATTTGCTTGTCCCCTTCCGCTCTACCGCAACCTATACTAATAGAAAAATCTGTGTAATAATTACCCATCAGAAGCTCTGGGGTTCCTCTAGTTGCTATCACTCAAACACGGTTATAGCTGCTGGTTACATACACTTTAATAAAGATTAATGTTCAGGCAGAGTCAGCCAGTCAGTGCTGATCTTTGACAAAGAACATATGTCTAGCCACTGTGACTAGGTTTGGGTGCTGGCAAACAGAGGGAGACGGGGTTAGGGCCAGGGTCAACGGGCTTTGGGCTGTGTCAATGAGTTTACTTTTAACATCAGTTAGTGATGCTTCCGAGATCATTCCAAATTCATTGACGGATGCATTTGACCTGCAATTGATCTCTTTATGGCTTGAATTTGAAATGCTTTAAAATGACAATAAAGTCGCAATTCCCC
>NW_017306370.1:995492-999775 GCF_000935625.1 Nanorana parkeri | reverse complement strand
AAGGCCGACAATCCCCCCCCCCCCCATGCTGCATTAAGAACTTACCTTAAATGATGCCTCTTGATCCGATCATCTTCTTCTTTCCAGTAGTTTTCAGGAGTCACTCCAGTGCTGGTGCCGGCCTCTGATCTAGCGCAGGTCCCACAGTGTCTGTCTGACATGCACGCTCATGGCTGCGTGCATTCCCCCCCCCCCCCCACTGTGTCTCTCCTCTTCTCCCCGCCTAAGATCTCTACTGCATATGTGACTGCCCCATCATCCTGCACGCCGCTCAAGAATCTTCCGTTTTTAAGCTGGGCGCGAGCGGTGAAGACACAGGTAAGTATTTACTTATATGGTGGGGTTTTTTTTTAATGCTTTTGCATATATCTACTGCTTGCGAACAGTAGATATATGTAAAAAAAATGGGACTTTAATTCTACATTAAGCTACTTTTGAATTCTTGACTTGGAGAGTAGTGTTACTAAAATGTAACAAAAGTCTATCAACAGAAGCCCTTATACAATGTGTCTTATCAACGTAGGGTATAGGTAGGTCTTAGAACTCTCCAATATTAGAACCAGACTTTTGCTAATTAGTAAGATTATTGAGTCACTGGGGTTGATTTACTAAAGGCAAATACACTGTTCACTTTGCAGAGGAAGTTTCCCTTAGCTTAGTGATTAAGGTAAAGTTCTGCTGACTTCCATCATCCAATCATCTGCAAGCCAAAATACTATTTTTTTTTTACAAAGTGCAATATCACCTCTCTCCCCAAACTAAGGTAAACTTCCCCTGCAATGTGCAAATTCCCTTGCAAATAGTGGCCTACTTTCCTTTAGTAAATCAACCCCACTAAGTCCCCAGTCGTACATTGTACAGATGAGCAGGCTATGCTCTATTCTCCTCCACCACATCTTCATGGGCAGAGAGAAGAGGTGTGTACCCAAACAGCAAAGGAATCTACTGCCTGTAGCACAGTGTCTGGGCTATGGTTAAGAGGGGTTGACTAGGCTGCCGCTATAGTGTATTATTGATTCTGTTTTGCTCATGTATTGCCTCAATTGCCAGTTACTAGTCTGTGTATTGCCCCAATTGCCCATTTATTGCAGTTGCCATGACTGCCCATTTCTTACCATTGCCAAATTATGTTCATGTACCTGAATGTTCCCCATATATTGCCACAGATGTTTTGCCAGCACATTAAAATTCCTAGTCTCTTACTAGTTTAGTGTTATGGTGTCATCGTGTGAGCATGTGCAGTGGTGTATTTTGGTTTTGTGCTGCCCTAGGCAAGACTAAACCCGAGCACCCCCCCCCCCCGCCTAATAAGACATTTTGCATAACCTGTCAGTCGCAGGATAAAGCGTGCAAGGTGTATCTAGTTTCTGACAGGTTGCGCTATCAACATAGCGGGATGCCACCTTCACCATTCCTGGCTTGATGGGCTCCCTAGTTCTGCAGCTACAATATCCAGCCTCTCCTGTCCTCTCAGCCCCCCCCCCCCCCGCCTAATAAGACATTTTGCATAACCTGTCAGTCGCAGGATAAAGCGTGCAAGGTGTATCTAGTTTCTGACAGGTTGCGCTATCAACATAGCGGGATGCCACCTTCACCATTCCTGGCTTGATGGGCTCCCTAGTTCTGCAGCTACAATATCCAGCCTCTCCTGTCCTGCCATGCTGTGCTAGTCTCTAGTTCTGCAGCTGCAACGACGATCTTCTGTCTTAATATGCTGGGCCCTCTAATTTTTCAGTTACCAATCTTCTTCCTTGGCCGCTGGGCTCTGTAGCTTGCCCCGCTCTAGAGACATGTCCCTGCATGGTGCTTATAGGCTGCACTTCCCCGGACTCACCACCACGGAAGTGCCGATGACCATCTGGATCTCAGCCCTGGGGTCCTGCGGAAGCTCCTCCGCTGCCTGAAGTCAGAGATTTTGGTGCTGGTTTCCCAGGGAGGTCCGGTGCATGAACTGCCAGTGCATCCAGATGAAAGTCACACACGCCAATACATTGCTCAGCATGTTGACCAGGAAGAGGAAGGAGCTGCAGCCAGCATATATGTAGGAGTAGGTGGCATAGTTGGACACATTGGTCCCCCAGTCAAAGAAGCACCAGGTCATGGGGTACTGGCAGTAATTTATGAATTATTTATAATATAATTAATTTTTTTTCTCTTACCTAACTAGTTTGGGTGTAGCATTTTTCGGCGCCCCCCTGGAAAGTGCCGCCCTAGGCAAATGCCTAGTTTGCCTTGCAGTAGATACACCCCTGAGCATGTGACCAAGGCAGCTCCCTTGGTTTTAGGGACCATATCCACCACAATATAACCGCCCTTAAATAACCTCATCCTTAAAAATGCTTTTTGGCTGCACCTCTAATATCACCTGACAAAATACCAGTTATCTGTCTCAGTTAGTGTCTAAAATATAAACTTTGTGAGATGGCCTATAGCAACCAATCCTTGTTTTTATTCCTAAGCTCTAATTTTCTTAAACATTGCCCAAATGAGCATACAAGGTACAAAAGGGTATGGACACAACAGAGCATGAAATAGAACTGTCTGTGATGTTCTATATCAATATTTTAGAGCCAAGATAGCACTGGGCACAGTTTTGGAGAAAGAACAGAAGTATAATTGATGTTGTGGGCAGGACTGACAGTTTTTTCAAAGATTTTGATGAACACAATTGTAACATAACATAAAGCTTCAAAACGGCTTACATTTATAAGGCAAATCACGGCATAGAGGTTTCTGGAGCACAGAAGGGACAAGTTGTTTTCTTTCATACTGACCGATTTCTGCATGGATTAGACAAGTCAAATGAAAAATAAACTAATGGAAATAAATTTTTGTTTGTTTGATTAAAAGATCTAAAACCCAGTATGAATTAATCTGTTCATTAGAACTCATCACATGTACCAGGCTTCATGAGCGAAATTCAGCCGTGTGGAAGAATAGATAAAAGGGTCATAGGAAGAAACATTTAATAAAACCTTTTTATATTCATGAAATAAAACACATTAGGCATTATATTTTTGGGAGGGATGGGCTGTTTTATCTCTGATGACATTCATTCTATTCCTTTTATGTCTGTCAACTAGTTTCATGAATGTTTGAAGGCTTTAAAGGGTAAAGCCGTCATGAATGTGTGAAGGCTAGCAAGCAGTAGATATTAGCAAAAAGTTTTTTTTTTAAAAAGCTTTAACAGCGGTTTACACTTACCCTGTTTTTGTTGCGCGCTCCCGCCCGAGAATCCGAAACTGCCCCGGCGGCCGCAAAGTATCTTGGGGCGGACGCATGCGCAGTTCGGATTTTCGGGCGGGAGACGAGCAGAGACGCAAGGTAAGTCTGTGGACGTGTGCACCCACATCCCAGATAGCAAGGACAACTTGCCACAAACGTGTGGCAGGGTTAAATTATAATTCTTGATAACTTGCCGCACATATTCCTGGCAAGTTGTAGACTTGCAGAACACTTGCAGCACAAGTTCTACTTGACACTTTTTGAATTTGTAGCAAATTTGCTTGGCAAGTCTACAGCAAGAGTCCTGCAGGTCTTAGCAAGAGCTATGCAAGCTCGCTGGTCTAGAGACTTGCAATGCAGACTTGCTGTAATTGTGCAACAAAATTGTAAAGCTTGGCAAGTCTGTAATAGTTTAGCAAGTCATTTTCAAACTTGCAGCTCAATTGCTTGCTATCTGGGATGCAGACACCGCTGGATCGGAAGTGCCTGCAAGCAGAGAGGAGTCGGCGCTGGATCGGAGACCCGCCGCACCGCTGGAGGGACAGATGAAAACGTCAGGAAAGAAGAATATCGGATTAAGAAACCTAATTTAAGGTAAGTGCTAACATTAACATTGGGGGAAGGGAAAAATGTTTTTGACTTTAATGTCACTTTAATGAGTTGGGATCCTTTACCAATTTACAGGGATCTTTAGAAGACCTGTGCTGTAAAAGCTTTTCCCAAGAAAAGGCAAGCAGAGGACTAAGGCCTCATGCACACAGCTTAAAGTCGGCATGTACAGATCCGTGTGGTGTGCACGGCCATATCGGGCTGTTCCCGGGAAGGACAGGTGCTGTGTGTAATTGTACGCAACAGCTTGTTCTTCTCTATGGGAGTACTCGGCCGTACGCTACTTGTACGCAGACAGGATCTGTATGGGCCGACTTAAAGCCGTGTGAATGAGTCCTAAAGGTGGACCATACACAGTAGATTTTCTGTTGAAAATGTTCGTTTCTTGCACAAACCCTTGTTCGATTACAGCTCGAATACCCCATCAAGCATTGTCAAATGTTGATTTC
>NW_017306370.1:950976-995478 GCF_000935625.1 Nanorana parkeri | reverse complement strand
TTCTAGTCATGCCAATCAGACAAAGCTTTGGCACTCCAAGGTAGAGTCAAAGCGTGCCCTGCTCCCTCTTGCCTCCATCACATTCCATTTAGTATGTGAGCCAGTCTTCATAGTGATGGGTTACTCGGAATGTGTGGGAACAAGCTCTGAAATTACCAGGAAGTGTCTGAGCTTTGTCTGACCAGAAAAACCTTGAACTTTAGGCCAGGTTGAATGAAGAAAATATATTGGTAGGGTATACCTTACTTTATACCCTTCAGCAGCTTTTTTCATGTTAAAGTGACAATTGTCACTTCGCAACAACTAAAAAGCCCTCCACTGATTAATTGCATAAATATAGTAAAGCCTCCTTATAACACAAGGTATTTACATGACATTACTTCCATATTAGGCTGTATCTGTTCTGGCAGCAGACTGAAAAAAACGTCTAAGTCTAGCCAGGATGGCAGAGATGTATATGCCAGGTTCAGGTGTTATACAAAAGGTTATCCTCTAGGGGGAAGTGCTGAGAGGGCTGGAGGCCTGGAGGTAACAAGCCCAGCTGAAGCTAGCTGGCTTGTTAAGGCCTCTACAAGAACTCTCAGCCTCCTAAGAAAGGAGCCCCACCCTAGAACCAGACTGTGTATCTGGGGAACAGGGGAGCAGATCGCCTGTGTGGAAAAAGAGCAGCCTGTATGGCAAAAAAGGAACCTGTGTGGCAATCCGCCTGTGTGGCAAAAGAGTGGCCTGTGTGGCAGTCCTCCTGTGTGGCAAGAGGACAAGGTACAAGCCTCTGTGGCCAGCGTTTGGAATACAGCCTGTGTGGCCAGACGTTTTTGTTAAAGGACCTACCTGAAGACGGTGAGATGGGAAAATGTTTTTTTTATTAAGAAAACTGTACTTTGTGTTTGGAAACCCCTGCGAGGAAACACCTGTGTGGATGTTTCTTTAAATTTGTGAGTAAATAAAAGTGGGCAAAGTACCCCTTAAAAAGTGAAAAGCGAGTGGCGGTGTCCTTAATGTTCTACCGTTTGGAGCGAATCCTCACACTGTCCTATAAAAAAGCAGTTTTGGAGTGTGTAGTTGACCCAGGGGCATAAAGGAAAGATTTGCATGGCCCTGTCAATTATCTGAGGTATTAGCGCCTTTTTGTTTTGGAATGTCATGGAAAAAAGACATGTAAATAGTATAGCATGACCTAAGCTACATAACTAATTACATGCACACACAAATAAAACACCCATCTGAATTAGCTGCTAGAGGAACAATCACACTTTGCCAATAATATGTAAAAACCTGTACATCATCAATGTGAAATCAGCCATTGCACAAAGTAATTGTCTACATTCCCCCCAATGTAATTTCTTCCACTATTAAAAATGCACATTTTCATAAACGATTTCATTAAACATGGTTGCTGGCCTTTTAATTCTCCAGGACCGGCTTGCCATGCTTCACTGCCACCGGCACGACTAGGGTGATACAGGGTAAAGTAATCTCCATTGTCTATTCAGAGCAGAAATTAGATTCTAGAGTCACCCGTAACAAAACAAAAGACTAGAAAAGGATTACTTTGCTTCCTTTTAACTAAAGGGCTACCATCTCCCAGCCTGGCTCCCATCATGGATTTCCTGTTCAGCGAGCTGCATTTATTCAGAAGGCACAACATTTATTTTCCATTTCTAGTAGGTTTTCCAGATTTTCCCCCTCTTTTACTTCATCTTTCTTCAATTTCACACACACACACACACACACACACACACACACACACACACACACACACACTATCCTTCCAGTTCATTGAAATACAAAGTAGATTATCGGCCCTGCTTCAGATTCCCATTGCATTCAACGTGCTCCACTTGGCTTTTTAAAAAAAACAAAACATCTCCAGTTTATTTATCATGCTTTGCTGGAGGACACTAAGCACAGCTACTATTGTATTTCATTATTTGCTTATATCCTGAGCCCATACATCCATGGCTTCATTTAATGCAGGGCAGCAAATCGAATAAAAGCAAGGCAAAGCAAAATACAAAATAAGTGCACAGGGCTAAGTGCATCCTTACGTTCAACTTTGTGGGGAGAACAAGTAAAAACACTTGCAGGGTTTAACAAAATATGCAATGTACTATTTTGTTTATGGTTCCTATAATAGTATTATTGTGTTCCAGAAAGCATGACCTCCCGGCATTGCTCTTTCCTTCTTGACAAAAGAGTACATTATTGTTTTAAGAGCAGTCTTAAATCATGAGATATAGTGGAGCTCAGTAATGTAGTCAGGAGAAAACATGCCTGTTTGTGCTTTTAAGAACTGCTCTTAGCATGTTCTCCCAGAACGTTGCACTTTAGGAATACTGCAGGGTATATAAAGCTCACCTGTGCTTTACCAATGTAGTACAAAGCAAGAGGGTCATTCTAACCTCTTTAGCGTTAAAGATAAACATGACTTGGGCTTTGAATTCTGTGGAAACATGGTTAATCATGACTGCTACTCTAAGTAAAGATGCTTCAAATTTTGGGCGGTTCTTGATGGAGCTTATCGCAGAAGGGTGAAAGCCACCGACGTAAGGCATACTAAGGTGGCCAGCTGGAAACAGTTGTTTTCCGCCATATGCCTTATGTCAGTGCAGGGAAAGGGTTAATTGAACAAAAAAAAACAAAAAACAGTTTCTGACCATTCCTTTATTAGGCAAAAAATGATGCAATCCTTAAAGTTAATCGTCAAAATAAAAAAGTCCCGCCACCCGCCGACCCTACCGCCAAACTCCTGGCTCAAAATGACAGGTCCGGGCCGAAGGTAAACAAATGGGCGGAGCGAGTTGTGACATTACTGGACCATGAATTGGGGAGGGGAACTGCACTTTTTTAAATCTATTTTTTAACAATTGCCAGGGATTCGGACCATTCTCCCCGCTCCGACTGTATGTTCAGCTTTGCCAAGTAGAAGCATGTGTGTTTGTCTCGGCGGTGTACTTTGGATGACCTCGGCTGCTGTACGCACTGTTGAGAATAGTGCGTACAGCAGTCCTTCGGTTCAGCTGAACTGAAGGGTTTCTACAGCCGAAGCGAGCCGATGGATTAGCCGAACGTATAGTAAATACAGCACTATAGGGGGGTCGTCTCATACCAAAATGTCAAAATTGTTCAGTTACATTCTGAAATCTCAAATGCATGACTTCAAACTGAAGAAAGTACTTGTTTGTTTAGATCATTGTTTACATTAGCAGATTGTTTTCCCCCGTGTTCTAGAATATGGAATCAGAATGCCATCTGTAGTGACTTGAGAGGTGTAAAGAGAAACAGATCAGCTATAAACCAATCAGCACAGCAGCAAAATAAGATGATATTTAACTGCACTAAGACATAAGCAGTTGATGCAATCCATAGAATAATGGAGGAAGACAAACTAAAAATGAATACAATTTGCAGATAAGAATACTTGTATGTTAATGCAGTATGCATATCATGAGCTTCATTTAAAGCAGAACTACGGATAAAAAAAAGCTGCAGTACTCACCTTAAATGCAGCACTGTGCCCGCATTCTACTAGTTGCCACCAGTCTTTTGGGTTGAATTAAGGCCAGCATCAGTTAACCAACTTCCTTTAAACCTAGGTTGTCACATGGGGTACATCATTACACTAGTCTGGGCTTAGCCTGGACTTCATTACGTGAACATCATTTATCACAGCAGATCAGAGCAAAGACCACCCACCTCCCCATCCAGAGGAAAAAGACTCATAAAATCACCAGAGCAGGCAGAAGACCCTTAGAAAAAAGTATGTACATAGCTAAACAAAAAGTCCTGTGGGGTCTGGTTCTTCAGGTAGACAACTAAGGGCAGGAGTGGAGTAGTTCTTTATAGCGCCACTTTTAGTGCTTTGGCTACACTAAATTCAAAAATAATGCAACTGGAGGTTTTTAAGACTGTACGCTAAGCTAATATACAGAGACAGGCAAACCTTCTGTCACTGTATGCTGTGTTGTAGCTTGGCATGTTTGCCTGTGCTACCCCCATTCCCACCCCACCTGTCACTGGTTGTTAACAACACTGTCAGCTGCACAGCAGCCAGCCTCCTAGCAGTCAATGATGCTGACAGTGGGCAGAGCCTGGTGGGGATGCCAAGGGACTAGTTTCCCAACTAGTGATTGGCAGTGGGCGGATTCCATAGCCAATAGCAGGCTGTTTATTGGTTTTTAAATCTTCCTACTTCCTGATATTAATCACCAGGGTAGAGGACCTGATGAGGAACTATTCCCGGTAATAACAATTCTAAAAAATTATTTGTCGTGGGGTTACATTTAAAGAGGGGGGTATTTTTAAAGAGTGTCAGAGATACTCTTAATGAATTTCCCCCATTATCTTTAGCACTAAAGATATGAATTGAAGATATATGGAGATATGAAATTACTGTGACTATTTAATATTTGCCTTGTGCAGGCAGCAGCTAGAGCTCTAGACTCCAAATATTTTCTGCACATGAACACAATCAGCAATTACTGCTCAAATTGAAAATAAATGATGCACATATATAACGTATACAATTATAAAATCTATATATAATTAAAAAATAAATTACATAATATACATATTTCCAACATTTACTTTGCAAAATGAACAGTCTGTACTCTTTTAGCAAATCAACACCATCATCTTTGACAGTAATGAATACTGATGAGAATTGTCAGGCACGAGCTCACCCAGATGAATGCTGTGCTCCAGCAATTCTTTACAGCGTTTATAGTGTTTTGTGTCTAATGACACAAAGCTAGCCAATTAGTTGTGTTTTATAAAACTTTCAATCATTGGTTAGTTAATAAATAACTGCATTCATTGGTGTTATCCTATATGTGTCTGGCGTTTAACTTTAATAAAGAACTGCAAGGACTGTGCTTAAAGTTTAGCAACCCTTGCCAACTAGCAAACCAACCAATTAACCAGCCAACCAAGTTTTTAATATATATAATGACTGCCCTTTGGAACAGTTTATTAAATAAACCCAGAAAGGGTTTTTGTTTCTCTGACATTGCACATTTTATGTAGCCAGTTTACATGCAAATTGTGCATATTTCTTATATTAAAAAGTGTAAACTGTGGGTTTACAGTCTCTTTAATGGTAGATTTTTTTTTTTTTAATTTTAAACACATTATGCCAAGGAGATTCAAGATAGAAAAAGTGAACAAAGCACAATTTTACAACAGAGACAACAATAAGGTCAAAATAATTACACAAAATTATAAATAAATCTAATATAATTAGACACCGAGCTGAACTGAGAGTAGACTGATACTTTTTCTTTATGTTTAATATTTAATGTTGCTGTATAAAGATATTATGTGCTAATTGATGCATGTGTTTGCTACATAATTTCCAAGCCTTGCATCAGTAGCTATTATATTACAGACATTGAAGCGGAATATTTTAAACTCGGAGTCATTAATCATACATTTTCACCTTTTACTAAGGGCAGTAAAATCCAATAGAAGGTGAATTGCATTACTGACAACTCAGGTCAAATGAGAGGAGGGGAAATTAACAAATTCTTACATTTCAAAAAGCACACCAGAGTAGAAAAATGTATTTCCAGAAGATTTCTCTTTCAAAAGTGGCTCTTTATATTTCTCATTATTAAGCTGCTTTTATGTATGACTCTTACATTGTAATTGGGCTATTTGTTGCAGTGTGCTCACTAACTTGGTCCATAACCAACCGATCATTATACACAAGGATGAAACACTAATACACCTTGTTTACCAAGCCTGCTATTTGGAGCACTTAACAAGTTTATCGTTGTAGAGAGATAATAGTTTATTTTTCACTGCAGGTGAATTGCATATTTCTTAAATGTATCTTAAAGTGAACCTGTCACCAGCACACCAAAAAATCCTTTCAGGATAACCATGTGTTCATTTAATAAGCACCAAGTCAAGTAAAAACTGTTTTTTACTAGACATGGTTCTTATTAAATGAACACATGGTTATCCTGAAAGGATTTTTGGTGTGCTGGTGACATTTCTTCAATTTCTTCAATGACTGCCATCCGCAGTCACTACAAGCACTCTCCCTTGTCATTGGGTCATCCGGTAAGGAGTGCAACAAGTTTATTTCTATAATCTTAAAGTGAACCTGTGCCCAGACAATGCACATTAAAATATCTATATATTCTGTGCAAACAGTTAGAGCAGTGTAAAGCAAGCCCTCGCTCACCTCTGTATCTAAAAGCATAGTGGTCCATTCTCCTAATCAGAGCAAGGTATTTTTTTTTCTCTTTTTTTAAAACAAACTTTATTGCTTATGTTTTTTCAATGAATAGGTTGTTTATGAAAAACATAAGCAATAAAGTTTGTTTAAAAATTAGAGAAATAAACATACCTTGCTCTGATTAGGAGAATCGATCAGACACGAACACAGCAGAAAAGAGTAAAACAACGGCACATGCAGGCAGCAGCTGTTGCCAATCTAAAGTGGTGGGGATGTGGATGTCGGGAGGACGTCATCCTGTAGTGCTGGCTCAGGTCGGGAGTGCGCACACAGACACCATGTAACATTTCAGAGAAGAGGCAGTCAGCTGCAAAACGGAAGTTCTCCCCAGCATAAGAAGAGATAAGGATTTAAAAGGAAGAGCAGCAAAGAGAAGGGAAACTACCATGGATTACAGTAAGGCACACATTACAGTATTGGTTTATGTTAAAAAAATCTGGGGGTTTAATGTCACTTTAAAGAGTTGGGCTTACAGCTACTGGGAAAAATTCTTAGTTTTGTGTATAGACAATGGAGGAACAAAGAATCCATGTTACAGAAACATGAAATTCTGGCTTCAATGAGGCTGTGTTTGCATGTCTAATGGAATCACTTATCTCCAGTACTTGTTCCCTGTTATTTCTGTAAATCAGAAACGTCTGTGGTGGAGATCCCATACCTGTTTGTCGATACTTACAGAAGACAGGAAGGACAGCAGGCTATTTTAAAAAAATGAAATGAGCGTATTAGCACAGTTTGGTCTACGGTAACATGCACTGATGATCTTCTTAAATGCTCTTGAACTGGTCGTAAAAGTGCTCGGGAATGTAATGTGTTCATCAGTCTTGTAGTGAGATTATTTTTCCTACTGAAGATAAATGTATATTTCTATGTTCCTGGCACAGTTAATGCTCCTCATAGCTTCACAGGCCACCTTGATGAATATGAGCTAATGTCTTCAGAGCTGCTTTCTCCCACCACTCAGGATTACACTCAGATAGGGTACTTAAAACTGATTGCACAGGAGAAAATTCATCGCAGTTCCTCTAGACCAACACTGTGCATATATTACAGCCTCATCTTGCTGGGCAGTTCATAACTCAGGAGAGGCTTAGTTTATATTGTTTTGTCTTCATCATTTAGTTGACATGTTTGAGTGTATTTAAAGTGAGCCAGTGCTGCAGTAACCACACAGTGCCTCATTTGTTAAAGCCAGGTTCATGCAGCCGGTTAGGGTTTTTGGCCAGTGTCAACAGACTTGGACGGGCAAATGCAGATTTTTTTTTTACATCAGTTTGAGATACTTTTGAGATCAATAAGAATGCATTGCAGTTGGGGCTAATCTGCAGTTGACCTGCATTTATATATCAGACTCCCCCTCTCAGACACTGCAGCTCACAGTGGGAGGGTTTCTGCAACAGAGGCTGTGCTGTCAATCGAGAAAGCAGTGGAAGGAGTTAGGTGCAGCCAAGTGCTCACAGACAAGCTACAGGCTTGTGAATAAGCAGTGACAATGCTAATAGCCACATTCTCTGCAAAAATGTTTCATTCCACTGTAGTGCAAGCAGCCATAGCCCACATGAGAGTGGAAACTCTGCTCTGGATTTAGGAGCCGTGCAGGATGGTTGCCACCCCATCACAGGAAGCGTTACTGGCAGGAGCACCAGATATTTGTGAGACTTTGCAGGGTGACTAAGAGAAAACTGAAAGTGCAATTACATTAAGGTGCAGCACATAAGTTGTTTTTTTTTTTTAATGAGATGCCCTAGTTCTACTTTAGTTTCAAACAGTAGTATAAAGAAAAAACTTTACCTGATCATATTTTCTCTTTACATCTTTGTGAGCTGCATGACTGGGTGTGTGGCTTTTGACTTTATGTTTTGTGATAATTTGTGTCCGTCTTTCCCAACCCAAAATGTTTGGTGGAAGGAGTCTGTGGGAAGTAATTTGCTATGAGTAATCAAGTGAAAACCAGTTAATTGTATCTTGAATACAATGTTGAAATTAGATTTGTGATATAAAATCTTACTAGATTTGTAAAAAATATTTTAGTTGATTCTTCTTTGATTTTAATGGAAAAATATTGCTTTATGCTCCATTGGCCACATGCAGAATAGATCTGCTGGTATATAGTGCGAATATAGCCTGATATTATAGAGCAATGTATTCCAAACTGTTTGCAGCTGCTTCGGGCCATGTGACCACCATCAGTGTAGTGTTTGGAAATCATGGCTTCTGTGGAGTAGGGCGTGGGACCCAATGTGATATTATAACCACACTATTTATAGGGAAAAGGGACTAATCAGAGAGCAGTCAAGAAGCCCTCATTCTCACCTGTGTGTAGCACAATAAAACCATCTTTAAAAAGAAGGTATTTACATGTCTCATTCCATCATATATCCCCAAAATAAGAGGATTATTTCAGTACAGTGGGTGGAGTCATGGAATCATTTCTTAACATAGCCTGGAACAGCCATATGCAGTTTGGAATAAATAGCTCTATAGTATTAGGCTGTATTTGCACTATACGCCAGCGGTTCTAAAATTAGCCAATAGGGCATAAAGCAATATTTTTCATGGCTCGGCCTGAAATGAGGAAGAATTCTTATGTTTTTGAGATATGAAATAGAATGAGAAATGTGAATACTTTAATATGCTTCTTGCTGATTAGAGTGAAGACTTTTTTTTATTGCTTTAGCTCCTTCTCACCATAACATATTGTTATACTGTCTCTTTAAAAACGGTCCCTTCCCATTTTTTTTTTTTGACAATGTGGAGAAGTGCTAGAACCTTTTTTTCCCCAGTTAGGTTACTTTTGGAAGTGATTCCTTCACTTCCTGTCCTAGTGACCACACAGAAAGTGAAGTGACATTCACCCCAGTGGGGGCAGACATCAGTAAAACCCTGAAAAAGATTGCTTATCCTTCCCTGCTCTGTTCAAAACAAACACATTGTGAATGGAACTCCACTTTAAAAATAAAAAGTTGTATCTCCAACAAATGCAATACCTAGTTACACTGTTTTGCTATCACTTTCTATGAATCAAAGTAGGCTGGGACATAATACCATGCTATGATATTTGCCGCTGCAGCAACAGGGACCCACACACAGAACCGTGAATTTGAAGGGTGTATTATGACAGATCGTGAAATGTCTTTTGTGATTGTCTAGTGAAACATGTGTTTTAATTACATGTCTGGTGTTTATTTCTTGTCACAAATGAACTCCGGGACGAATGGTTCGATGTTGTGAAATTAGCCATGTATAAATAATAATCACTAATTACAGTATTTGTCACCCTCGGATTTCTGAATTATCTAATAGATTCCAGTGTCTAACTTGCAGAAGGGTTCTCTCTCTCTCTCCAGAAAAAAAAAGAGACTCTAGCAATTTTATTCATGGCTGAATCCCATAGAAATGTATACAATAATTATAGAAGTACAGTCTCACGCTGGTCATCCACGTGTCACTTATGTGGCAATTCTAGAAGTTTTCTGTGAGTTGATTTGATTTTAAAATGGCATTCAATGCTCCATGGGAATCTGCTGTATCAATAGATTGCCAGTTATGAGGAACCAAATGATAACAATTAGGGCAATTTCAACTGAAAATGCCTTCCGCTGGTATGTGGTGGCTTCAATTGATTTTGTTTGGTCGCTTGAACATAGTCCTGCGAAAAGAGATTGGTTTGGCTTTGAGCCAGGGCTAGATTAAGGGCCACTGATTCCCTAAGCACAGCCCAACATTGGCACCTCCCTCCACTGTTTAACTGGCAAGACATTAAAGTCTTTGTTTTAATAATGAATCCAGATCAAACAAATATATATATATATATTGAACGGTAAAGCATTTCTTTTTGCTCAAGCACTTCCAGTCATCATGTTTCTTTCTCAGATATGCTTCCCCGAACTTCCTGTCCAGTACAAGATCACATGTCTCCAACAGTCGTCCATCTACTTGCTTGGAGGAGTGAGGATGGGAGAGGATGGAGTGGGGGTTAAGGAACAGGGGAATGGCTTGCCTTGCTGATCTTGTGTGTTTGTGGTACCTTTCATAGCCCAATATCACTGCTCCTTCACAGCAGCATTAGAGAGTATGTTGGGTGCACACCAGCCGAGCCCATCTTGAACCAGCATCAGCAGTTACTCACAGAAAAAAAGTCTGGTTGCACACCACAAGCTTCACTGAAAAATGTATTATAACACACAGGTACACATCGTCCCATCATAGATCATTTTTCTGTGAGGAACTGTGTGTTTGTTGTACTAGAACACACAAGGGTGACTCTATAGGACCCTGCAAGCCACGCTAATAGCATAAAACATCAGGACCAGTCCTCAGGGGACCAGCTGATTCTACAGAAAGCTAACATTTTTAAACATCAAGGAGCAGTGTCAATTGTAAGTAATTTCATCAGCATTTGAAATATCTTAATGACCTTCTGACTTTATTATGACTTTAAGACTATTTACAAACATTCAGTTTTCTTCCAGGTCAGTCCCAGGCCATATCCATCAACTATATGGAATCAAAAATGTTTTATTTTCTTTACTTAAAGAGGAACTTTACCCATACCTTCACAATAACAACAAAGAAACCTTTAGAAATGTTTAGTAATGGCAATCTACAAACACATACTTCTAGATAATTGCCAGCTTTGTATTCTTTGCATACTTTATTTCTCTTTTCTTCTCCAGTCTTCTCTCAGTGGCCATTTTTACTAAGGGCAGATGAATCCATCTCCCTTTACTTCATGGAACTCAGCCACATGTGACTAGGACATGTGACCATGCACATCATCTTAGGGGAGGAAAATGCAGCAATGCTCTGCTGATGTAACCTTCCCGGGATGCAACCCTTGGGCACAATTACATCACTTTTGCCAAAGAGAGCCAGGAAGTAGAAAAATATGAATTCTAAGTAAAATAAAAATATGTTTGACTAACCAATGAATATAAGATGATGTCATATCAAAGCTGCATGCTGATGGGATTTTTAGCCAAAGTGGGTAATGGTCCGCTTTAACAGATTGGGCATGGTTCAAAATTAAGCCTTTTATATAGAAATAATGAGGTAAATCTTTTTTTATATATAATATAATTAAGAATGAAGAAGTCTGCGGGGCTTGTCTACCTGGCTGGGAGACGAAGGTAGAGCCCCATAGAAGCTAGGGCTGTAAGGAGACTGTTTGGCCAGGAGAGAAGGGACTTGTAAATAAACAACGGAGGCCACAACATTCTGATCTTGGTAAGTATATGTCTGTGGAGGGGGGCAGTGGGATCGATTGGCTCAGGGCAAAGGGATAAAACATATGAGTGCACTTTATTTTAAAGTGCCCCTATCCTTTAGGGTAGAGGTAAAATTATGTGATGCCCAAAGCACATTCGTATTCTGCTTATTGGTTTATCCAGCCCAGCCTGGACCCATTAGTGCCATGGGTTTGTTCCAATATTAATGTGTCCAATAATACGTGTGTAACTTGCATTATCACTGTGCCCATTAGCCCACTGCATATGTGACTTGCAGTGTGCTGCAGCTCATTTTAAAAGTGTATCTAAAATTTATCTGAGTGTATCTTCCTTATTGGCCAGCTTGCCGACCAATCAGGAAGCCTTAATGGGACTTCCGGTATCGCACAAATACTCAGTTTCGGCACCGAAACCGGTATCGGTATTGGTGCATCCTTAGTGTCTATGGAGAAGCAGCATTGTCGGCATAGTCTGCTCTCCTGATTTCAACTACACACACCTGCCCCTCTCTTCATCTCCATAACATAGAGGGGAAGTGTTCAGTAGTTTACAGAAGAGAACTGGGAACACTGTTTGAGATTTCAGTTCAGTGCACAGGAAGTTGCATGGACATCTGAATTTCTGGCAGGGTCAGCAGGGATTTTTTTCTGTTCTTTTTGAACATATACTCAGAGAACTAATGCATTTGCCACATCTAAGAACTGGTAAGCTGTAATATGTTAATATTTTGTTCTTGGGTTTAGATATACTTTAACTGCTCCCCGATACACATTCAGGGTACTATAGTGTATCACAATTTACAGATGCAAATACTCCATGCATTGCATTGCACTGTGTTGTAACAAAAATAGTGTGGGGTCCTATATTTGTGCATACCGGTATATGGATATCCCATTCACAATATATGGGCTGTCTGAGGCAACCCGTCTCAGTGCACAAAAACACATGCAAATTATGGTGTGAGCCTGGAAGGAAAGTTTCCAGAATTGTCTCATGTATACTCAACACCACTCTACATACAATACATAGATCTGCTGATTATATTCTGCATTTCTCCTGTCTCCCATTAGTATAATGCTCTAGAATCAGGTCTTTTTTTGCATACGCTGTATAGTAAATTTGCACTGACATGGACAACAGACTATAGAACAAATGACGAATTAGCCAGTGAGATGAAAAATGCCCAGATGTCAGTGGAAGGCATTGCAAGTGCAGGAACCCTTCAACAGCTTAGCCAGGAGCTGCCCATTAACTCCAGTGGTGAATAGCTTGGTCTAGTGGCACCTCATTCCCTTCTATGATGAAACATGTCCCTGAGCCAAGAGACTCTATACAAATACTGTTACAATCCCAAAGTATCCCGTATAGTTGGGGTGCATTATTATTATAGTGCAGGAACCTCGCACAGCTTAGCTAGGAGCTGCCCATTAACTCCAGTGGTGAACAGCTTGGTCTAGTGGCACCTAAGTACCCAGGACAGTTGGTTTGCATTATTTCTATTACCGGTATTTATATAGCGCCAACAATTTACACAGATGCACATTCACACCAGTCCCTTCCTCTTAAGGAGCTTGCAATCTAAGGTCCCTATCTTGCATTTAAACATACAAGGGCCAATTTAGACAGGAGCCAATTAACCCTTTAGCATGTCTTTGGCGTGTGGGAGGAAACCAGAGTACCCAGAGGAAACCCACACAAGCACAGGGAGAACATGCAAACTCCTTGCAGATAGCGTCCTGATCAGGATTTGAACTGTCCCCAGTGCTGCAAGCAGAAGTGCTATCCATTACGTCACTGTGCCGTCACGGTGCATGGTCTTTAAGTCGGCTTACAAAACATCTACTCACAGAGGCAAACCTTAGTATTCCTAAATGCACAGAATATTACTAGATATTGAGTTCTTATAAGTATATTAAGCTTCAGAGAATATCAGATAATATTTGATTGCCTAATAGGATCAGGAAGGAATTTATTTCCCCTGTTGGAGCAAATTGAACCATGCTTTATAGAGGGGGGTTGCCTTCTGCTGGATCAACAGTAGGTAACTGTGGGCATACCGTTCTCTTTAAGGTTTTTTTTCTTTTCTTTTTCCCTGATCTCTATAGGTTGATTTCTGAGGATTTGTGTCTTTTTCAGCCTGACTAACTATGTAACTGTGTCATTTCAGTTTTCAGTATGAGTATGTCATGTTAATTTAAAAGTATGTCAGGTAAATTAGTTGAAAGAAATTGAAGATATACTGTATAATGTATACAGTATATCTTTGGACTGGCTGTTGAGCAGTATGGCATGTTACTTTAAAAGTATGTCAGGTAAATTAGCTGAAATAATGGAAGATATATACTGTATATACTGTATCTTCAGGCTGGCTGTAGAAGTAAAGTGAGAAATTAATGCCAAAATCTTGTGGCACTTGGATCTGTGCTAAAAATAAGGCACACTTTATTAGATAAATCCTCACACCCAGGTACAGTCCTACAATCTAGGAATAACATCCTAGCTTCCAGTAAGAATTACCAGTGAGAAAAAACGCAGTAAACGGTATTATGCAGGAAGAATGAGGAAGAAGTGAACCCCCATAGGATTCTGCCTCTGAGGGGTACAATAATAGGCAGTGTAATAATTGTATCATACGCACATAACCTACGTGCTGCTTGTAGAGGCTTTCTCTCCTTAGGCTGGATTCCCATCTGCAAGCACTTCGCATAAAAACAGATACTGTAGCAGTTAAATCATACATTTGCCAGGAGTCTAAGAGCCTACAGGTAATAGATTTATAAACACGTGGACTCCACAGCCTCCTATACACCTCCATTTGGTTTTCATCTCTTATTGATTTCTTGATTTACTGTAATAACCGCGATACTATTGCATTCAGCACAGTCCATTATTTTAAGGGTTGCGGGCTGGTCAGAGAAGCAGAACACACTACTGTAAATAACTTCATCCACTTCACTGTGCATACTGACATGCCATCTTTCTTCTGATTGGTTTCCCAGACACTTAATTATAATGACAGTGCAGAGTAAGAACACGACTCTTTGAAATGATGTTTGCAATTGGACATAGTCTGCTATCCATTCATCCACTCACTACCCATCCATCATCAGACCACCAAAAGTAAACCTGTGCTTTATTTTGAACTTTTAGAAGTCATAGGCCTGCCTAAATGGCGACAGAGCAAAGTTCCCGCCATTACCTTTATTATCCTGGAAATCATCACCTTTTTTCCCCCGTTCTGATTTAGTAACACTTTGTTACTGGAATCTGACTTTCCCTGACTTTACGGCTAAGCTCCCCCAACTGCCATACCCCTGTCGAATGAGAGTACACTCTTTGGCCACTGATGCATTCTTATTGGACAGTGGGCCTGATTTTCCTCAACTTCATGGATAATATCCACTCACTGCAATCCCTTTGTCCAGTGAGAGTGCTCTTTTTGGTCACTGACTCTTAGTGGACACTGGGCCTGACTTTCCTGACCTCATGACTAGACTCCACCAGCTGCCATCCCCATATCCATTAATGATGCCTTTATTGGTCACTGAGGTAGTCTTATTGGACAATAGGCCTAGCTTTCCGTGATTTAATGACTATGATCTACTAAATGGCATTCCCATGTCCAACCATAACGCCATTATTGGTGGGGTAGCAGCAATCATTACAGGGGGGTAAGGTGGTGGTGAACGTTATTGAGTGTGCACGGTACCTCTGTCCAGCATCCCGCCCAGCACACTGACGTGACTGGTTGCCAGGGGATGGGTGGGATGCAAGCCAGAGCATCCTGCTCAGCTCCTGGCAACCAGTGATGTTAGTCAGCTGGGCAGGATGCCGGCCAGAGCATCCCAGGTTGCTAAGAACTCGTAGCAGACACTCCAGTTGGGGCATGGTCTGGAGGGGAAGAGGGAGATTTGGGGGAAATTTAGGTTCTGCCTAAAAGAATCGTTTTACAGTGCTGGCAGCCTGTATTGAGGACAAGAAAAAGCAAAGCACAAGGCTCTTCACAGCTCTGTGTATTTGCTTTTAAAAAATATAAAATTATTTCATCTATGACCCTTCCTGGAGCTGTAAATAGTACTGTATACGTTACCAAAATTTGTAGAGTGCTGTAACCTTCATCCACCAGTTTCAATTAATCTTTCACTAATCTTTTGTCAGTAAACTATAATCTGGTCAGTTGCTATAGCATACCTTCCTCCTGTCAGCATGCGGCAGCAGGGCACGTGAGCCTTAAAGTGATATTAAAGTCAAAAGGTTTTCACGTTATTTCAAATGCTAATGAAATCACTTACAATGGATGCTGCTTCTTCATTGATAAGTTAAGCTTTTGTTTCCTGCAAAGCCAGCTGGTCCCCTGAGCACTGGTCCTGATATCCTGTTTTACGATGTCACCTTTCCCTTGCAGACTCCTATGGAGCCACCTTTGTGTGTGTGTGTGCTAATAAGCTGTGTGTGTCTCTACAAACACACAGACACAGCAAGGCAAGACACTCCCCTGCTCCCCTTCTCCAAACTAGTAGATGGACAGCTGCAAGATACTGCTCTGTCCCTTGTGATCTTGTACCGGACAGGATGTTCAGGGAAGCTGAGATAAGAGAGTTGGAACTGTTTGGAAACATGATGGCTGTAAGCGTTTGAGCAAAAATATAAATAAATACTTTGCTTTGCAATCTATATTTGTTTGATCTGGATTCATTATTTAAACAGTTTTTAGCGTTTAATACTACTTTTATCGTCCTGCTGCCATATGTATGCATACACCAGTCAGATGTTGTATGCTGACAGCACTTTCAGTGTATGGTTCTAGCATCCGGACGGAGCTGTCACAGACAGCTCCCTGCCATCGTAAATGATAGGGAGGGCAAGCTTCCTGTCATGTGACTGATGTGACAGTCAATCACAATGTAGAGAGAGACTTGTTGCACTCCTTACCGGATACCCAAACGACAGGGGAGGGTGCTTGGAGTGACTGCGGATGGTAACGCTAGTTACATGGATCATTTGAAGAGATGTCACCAGCACACCAAAAATCAGGATAACCATGTGTTTATTTAATAAGACCCATGTCATCGACATGGGTCTTATTAAATAAACACATGGTTATCCTGATTTTTGGTGTGCTGGTGACATCTCTTCAAATGAGCCAATCACAATGGTCACATGATAAGGACTCTGCCTCTAGTTGTTAAGACCCAATTAAAGTGCCAGACAAGGGTTTAACTTGATAATCCTGTTAGCTGGTAGCCAAATAACGCTTGAAACCACCAATGGCTGTCTACTAAACATCAAGTGCTGTATAATAGGCAACAGACTGAGCCGAGTATAACTTTACAAGTAAATTAGGCGTTATTTTCTAATAGCGTGTACAACTGCCACTCTCAGTTAAGGCTCCTCCAATGAAACCGCTATACCGCTCCTAAATGTTATTTTCTGATCTGAAACCAACATGTTGTAAATGTATGTACTGAGCTCTGAAGTTTACATCAGCATCTGTGCCCAGGGCACATTTTGCTTCTGTCTGCTTGAAATAGATTTGTTTTGTTGAATACTTTCATTTCTTTTCTTCTTTTCATTTCTTTTTTAGCATTCGCTAGTGTTTACCGATTTGAAATCCATGTTTATTTACTGAGAGGAGAACAATCTTGCTCTGGAATTTTGCCTACGAGAACAGACTAATACAGTACACACATTTATTGGTGACAATAAAAGTCAAATCTAATCAAGGAAGTTGAAGAAAACACACGGAACACAAAACTGTATCTGCCGGGGAGTTGATGTTGCTAAGTGAGGTAAGCTAAAAATAGTTTGCAGAATAAAAAATGTAATAGCTCTGGGAGTTCTGTGTGCTATGAGTTCGACAGTGGTGTGACCTGGGGCTTGTAAGCCAGCAAGAAACTAAAAGTTCTGGCGTGTTCTGAGGAGTAAGATTGGCCAACTTCCAGGCAGAGCTTTGGCTATCATTGAACCGCAAGTCTCAGCATCTCTCTGCCTGGCAAACTTGGTGTCAGCATTGAAGACAGACCTAGCGAGACTGAGCAGAGGGGCTGCAGGACTAGGGGGAAGAATCGTCCCTGGAGAAGGGGTTCAAATAAAATGGGAATTCGCTGATCTTATCTGATTGGACATGGGGGGCAGGTGTCTGGGATGAGCCGCATGCATTGGGACTGCACGGGCTGATGGGCGTTCTTTCCGAAAAGTCAATGGAGAAAGCAGGTTGTCCCAACCGCCCTCTTTTAAATTTTGGTGGTTACAATGTCCTTTTTTATGTCATGGCAGCTTGGCAGGTTAGGTTTTTTTTGGGAGGTCTGAAACTCTGAGTCATTTACACAAATGGGGGGCCATCAGCTAGTATGGGTGTCCCCCCCTGTTGGTGTCAGTATTTGTCGGGGGGCCTGGCCCCTTGGAACTTGGGAGCTGTAACTGTCCTCGAGCTGGTTGGGGGTGTGGCTGGGGACATGGGATGAGTTTTAGAGGAGAGGCCTTATATGGGCTGTTGGGCACCCAAAGACCCCTTCTCAGATCAAACAGTCGTTAAGAGTATTTATTTGTATATTATTTTATTTTTTACTTTGGTTACTGGTAATGTTGGTTTGGTTAATAAAAGGGCTGCTGTGGTCATTGGGGTTTTTTAACAGAAGGACGTAATCGACGAATCCATCAGTCAAGGGCTGTTCTCTGAATATGGCATTTCGGAAGTGTTTTGGCTTCTGCCAAGTGGCATCTATATTCCAGGCAGGATATAATGCGGTAGGGCATAGTGGTCCAAATGCTATGGGCCTATCAATGGGGTTGCTATTCTGGTTTCCCTCGCCCATTGCAAGCTGCAGGCAAAATGCTTCCCCTAAACACAGATGCCAGATTTTTTCTGGATGGGGCATTTTGAAAATATTCTGACTTCTGCCAAGTGGCATCTATATGCCAGGCAGGATCTAGTGTTGGGGGGCATAGTGCTCCAAATGCTATGTGCCTATTAATTGGTTTGCTATTCTGGCTCAGGAGAAGACCCAAGCTGCAGGCAGAATGCTGCCCCTAAACATGGATGCCAGATGTATTCTGCAGTCAGTGCTTGTGTAAATAGACTTTAAACAAGAACTCCAGACAAAAATGTTCTTAACCCTTAGCTAGGTGATAACAGAGTTATACTCACCCGAACCACCAAGCCGGCTTCTCTATCACTGAAGCTTGTTTCTTCCTATGCAGCAGCATTGGAATGTTCTTTGGCATCCTCACATCTATACAATGTGTATAGTACGCTGCAGCGGAGCAAGAGAGAGGCTCCAGGCACCGGTCTAAGAGCAAGCTGGCTCAGAGAATGAGTAACTTTTTCAATCCCTGGATTGAAGCTGAACATGGCAGCAAAAGCTTTTTTTGTGTTATTTAATCTATCTGTGAGCCATTTTTTTTATCTTGTTATTTGTGGCTGAAGTATGCTATATTGATTAAGTGGCAAATATAAAATATTTATATGCAGTTTTTCATATTTACTTGATTAAAAAGAAACACTTTAGGTACTGAATATGTTAAATAAAATGTACTAAATAAAAATACTGCAAGTTCTGTTTTAGCTGATTTTCACTTATGTTGGACACTATAAAGATTACAAAGGAAACCAGCTTAACTGTTGTACTAATAGTACAGCTATGCTGGTGTAGCAGTGCATGCTTTAGTAGTGATGGCAGTGGAAGTGCCTATACAGAGATAAATACCAGCAGAGAAAATGTATTTTAGACTTTCTTTGATGTCCCAGGCTTTCAATGTCAGCAGATAGACACTGAGATAGACACTGAATATCGGATACTAAGTGGCCCAGGCTGGCAGATTGGCACATGTATATTATGCAGTCACTTTAATTAAATCCACAAAAAGTAGATGTTCCCTACCTCTGCAAAGTGACTATATTTGTAGCCACAATGTCACTACATTTTATCACCAACAATGTCAATGGCCACATCAACAGTGGATCAGGCCACTCACAGCCAAGTGTGGGGTGCATTACTTTGCTCTTGTTGGTAGTTTGGTAGCTTTGCTTATCATGTAAATTGTATCTTTTTATAGTAGTCTGGGTAATGAACCCAAATGGCTCAACCAAGGCATTTTTTGGCTGTCTTCAGATTTGAAGAACTGTGAAACCTTTTCATGTCTCAAATAGCATGTTGACTTTTGCAGAGCCGATTTGCAGAACCATTTATCCTGTGAATCTCTGTAAATATTTGTGCTCTACAAATAGATACAAAAATGAACGTTCTTAGTAGGGATGCACCGTTACAAGCATCGGTATCGGCGGCGATACCGAGTATTTGCATGAGTACTCGTGCAAATACTCTGATACATAAAACGAGTACCTGTGCCGCGTCCGCCATCTTCAGGGACCCCAATCCGCCGCACACAGGACCTCCATCCCGCCTTCAATGAAGCAAGATGGCCGCGACCTCCTCTGTCATCTGCTCCATTCTGACCTCTTCTCCCGCTGATTGGACGATTGGATGATTGACAGGCTTCCTCACCAGTCAGGAGTGACTGGTGAGGAAGTCTGAAAATCACCAGCACTCAGTAATCAAAGGCAAGTATGTCCTTTTTATTGGACAAAAGCGTCATAAAAATAAAAAAAACGACGTTTCGGGGCCACAAATTTTGTCCAATAAAAGGACATACTTGCCTTTGATTACTGAGTGCTGGTGATTTCTGCCTTTTCCTGTGTCTGCACGGCGCCATCCGTGAACCAATGTCACTGCAAGCACCATCATCCCTTAATTGACCGGGACTGGTGTGAGGTGTGCGGAGGGCTCTCCCCAACGATCTACATGGTGAGGAAGTCTGTCATCATCCAATCGGCCAATCAGTGGGAGAAGAGGTCAGAATGGAGCAGATGTGAGAAAGCCGAAGCCATGCACACAGTCAGACCATCATCCGTTCATCGTGCAGAGCCATCAGCGACCAGCCCCCTCCCCTGTGCCTGGCCCTGGGCACCTGTCTGCTCTCGGGATGTGCCCGGGCTACTGAGGATTACTATGGGTTGTATCGAGTGGAAGGGCTGGAGCAAACCCAGCGACTCTCCGGCTGCACTGGAGACTCACTTCAATTCATACTCACACTTAAGTGAGGGAGAATAGGAGGCCAGGTTTGCTGCAGTCTTGCTATCTTTAAATGCTTCACAGTCACTAAATACAATGCATATGCACCTTTCCACTGTCTTTGTTTCCTGGGTTCTTGCTTTCTCAATCATGCACTACTGCTGTTCTGCTATTGTTTGTCCATTCTTGCTGCTGTTTCTGTTCCTCTTTTCTGTCCACTTTTTGTACATTACCAGGCGTAGCTGAGCAGTTTGCTACAGCAGAAGCTAAACTCCGTGCCTGGTCATCAATTGATGGAGAAGATTCCACAGATGATTCATATGATGAGGATCTGCAGCCCTCTATGGACCATTCTCAACCTGCAGATTTTCTAAGTCCTGTGCAGAAGGATCTGGTGTCATCCCGTGTATGCTGCTGTGACAGTGACTCCTCACGTACCCTGTCTCCTGAAACCCTGTGCTCCAGCAATGGCATGATAAATATTTATTTCATTATTCAATGTCTTTTTTTTAGTATCGGTAATTGGTATTGACGAGTACTTGAAAAAAAGTATCGGTACTCGGCCTTAAAAAAATGGTATCGGTGCATCCCTAGTTCTTAGTATATTTTCTTTTTAGGTTGAATGTAATGTAGTGTAATACTACACTACTAATGTAGTGTAATGTAGTGTAGTGTAGACACTACACTACTAATGTAGTGTAATACCGCATTATGGCCAGTAGGTGGAGCTGAGGAGCATTGGAAATAAATACTCATTTCCTATGCACCTTATCTCCATCAAGTGGCCATAAAGGAAAATATACTAAAATACATTTGACCTGAAAAGAAATCATATTAAAATATATTTAACCTGAAAATAAATTATATGAAAATATATTTGATCTGAAAAGAAAATATACTAAGAACAGTCATTTTTGCCTCTTTTCGCACACAACAGATGTTCACAGAGAATCGCAGAGTGAGTGGCTATGGGAATTGTTTAAAAATAGACCGCTAGGTCTCTAAGGAAATAGTCCTCTGATAACCGGAGCCACAACATTGAACAAAATTCAGAAGCAGTATGTCTGCCAAATGGGTGCTTACTAAGTCTTGGGAAAACCCTGTGTCCCTCCACAATACGAACCAAAGACATCAAAGACTTGGTGAATTTATTAAATAGATCAGAAAACCTACCACTGTAATGGAATGCCACTAGCACCAAATATAATGTAATGCCATAAAATAATAATATTATAAAAATATGATATAAAAACAAATATCCCGCACAAGTTCCATTTTAAACCTCTCTATAGGGTACTAGTGAGTAATATCGCACACACAATAATCCCACACACAATCCCCTCGCCTTCATACTCCCCAGTATATACCCTTAACAAAGAGGACCTGCATGCTCTTGAAACGTCCATCAGTGAATGCTGTTTGCCATTATTTATTATATCTTACATGGATTGTTGGCCTTTATTCATTCTAAAAACAGACACACACAATTAAAAAGAATAAAATGTAACATTTTTACTGAACTTTAGTTACAGATGATGTGTAACAGTAATAGTCATCTCAGCTTCATTCCAATCCTGTCCTCAGCAGGATCTTGTGGCCTACAGGCCATCTTGCACTGCAGGCCAACGAGTTGAGTGATCCAATAATGAGCACCCAAAGAATAGAGTTGAGCTCCTTATATTCTACACAAACCAAGACTCATCATCTTCTTAGTGCAATGTTCTTTCGAAATTCGGGAGGCGCTCCAGGAGTACTCGTAGAAGTGTTACTAATTTTGTTCCTCTGTAACCAGTTTCTTTGTGAATTCTATTTATGGTTGCAGTGAAATCTCAGCTTATATTTTGAAATGGGAACTAAATATTAATTTGGCAGTACACACACTGAAAGCCAAACTCTCACAGGTTGACATAATCAAGGTTCCGTAGCTCTGGAGATTTTCCACAGAATAATCCAAGAAAGAAACCCCCCAACAATTACCAGTTGGGATCTCTTCATCCCTTATTTGGGAAGAGGTAGATAGAGTACCCTGTCCTTTTCAGATTTGTACCATGTTTCTTCATATGGATATACACTGAGTGGCCAGATTATTATGACCACCTGACGTTTGTAGGCAAATTAGCTATAATTTTGCGCTGAAGTTGCTAGAGGGCCAGACCATTATATATAGGGAAGCAGGTTGTTTACCACGACAGTAGAAGTGATTTTTTTCTGAAGATAAGTGTAAACAACGCGATTTAACAGCCTTTGAACGTGGGATGATTGTTGGCGCTCGGAGCCATGGAGCGAGTATCAGCAAAACAGCAGAATTCGTTAAATGTTCAAGAGCAGCTGTTGCTAAAGTGTTTAAAGACTGGACTGTCAGCCGAAAATCTGGGTCTGAACGTGCGAATTGTGGCCGTCAGCGACTAGTCAATGTTAGGGCAGAACGGAGAGTGGCAAGACTAGTAGAAGACAACAGAAGGGCAACAGTGCAGTGTCAGATTCCTCGCATCACCTTTCAACATCTCGTGGAGTCACGAGATGTGACTCCACAATGAAGTCATCTCATGGAGTTATCTTGTGGCCCAACGAAGTACTGATGGGGTGGTCATAATATTGATTTAATGAAATGAAGACTGTTCTCGAGTTAAGAATACCACACACTATATAGCTAGAAAACAAACAAAAGGGACACATTGCCTATCCTGGTATTTGTTTATTGAGTCACCACTCAGTCCAACCTGCTCATTCCTTTACTGATATGGATAATGCTTACTAAGACGCTTTGTTTTGTGAAATTTTGTGCTTCTCTCAAAAAGCTCAAGCACAAAGGTGCAAAAAGTGCTGCGTTCACATCCGTAATGCATACTTTTTTTTTTTTTTATAGATCTGGACATGGCTGTATTATATTCTATAGGTCCATACATATGGCATTGCAAAGATGCGTATTCTGGAGCTGTGTTCGGCTGTGTAAAATAATAAATAGAAAAGTCTTTGTCTACGGTCCTGTTTGTGGTAATGTTTCCATACGCACAGCATACAGCTTACATGGACCTTATTGGCCGCCGACGCTGCTGATATCTACAATGTGTAGGCATCTAAGCTGGTGCCATTGATTACATGATCATTTATGTGGCAGTGCATGCACAGAATGACTGGAGACATGGGCAATCAGGGAGCAGTGCCCACTTATCTTACACTATTGATGTTTACATCCCTGAATGGGTCATTCATGCCGTGGCGGTGTATGCACAGAATGACCTCTGCCTTTAGTCATTCAGAATGACTGAAGTGTAATCATTAGGCTCCATCCACTGATTACACACTTTCAGCCCTGAGCATCGCTGGTGCATTACGGCTCCTACAGACATATACAGGATGTATTTCAGTTCAGATGCAGTGCAGACATTTTTTTTTACAATTTCCTAGATACAACCATACACCCATGTTAATGATCACTTATTCTGTTATTGGATGCATACAGTACATGAAAAAAATGCCAACAAAAATAGGGATAAAGAGAAAAAGTAAACTGACCTCATTGGTTCTGCTTTTATTTATTTATCACAGGTATTTATATAGTGCTGACAATTTACACAGCGCTTTACATAGTTGCACATTCACATCAGTCCCCGCCCTCAAGGAGCTTACAATGTAAGGTCCCCATCTCACATGCATGCATACAGGGCCAATTTAGACAGGAGCCAAATAACCTACCAGCATGTCTTTGGAGTGTGGGCAGAAACCAAGAACTTGCAGACAGTGAACTGGCTTGAAAATTAACCTGGGACCCCTTTTTCTAGAAGGCAAAAGTGCTAATCACTATGCTAACTCTATTGGCTTGAGTCACTAAAGCAGTATAGGTTGTTCAGTTGCACGGTAAATGTTCGCTATGCTTAGTAATTAAGGCAAAGCTGTTGAGTAGCCAATTATGTTCAAGGGAAACAAAAACTAAAAATGTATTTATTTTTTATGGTGTCGCACACATTGATTGAATTGAACACAACAATTTAATTTCATGCTTTAGACTAAGTGCTAATGATCTCCTATTTCTATTATTCTGGAAAACACAGCACCATCTGTGCAATCACTACAAACACCACGACTGTTAATCGAGATCCAATCGCTGTAAGGAGTGCAGGTGACACATCATAATACTGCCCAGTCTCTACTCCTTTCGTAAATCAAGCCTTGCCACTCAGCTGACCAAACAAGAATTATGCACTCCATAGGTGACTAGAAAATATGTGTTTATTTATATAATACAACTCTTCCGGCAAAATAATATTGTGCAACTCTGGTGAAAGAAAACACAGTTGAAAGTTTTTCAATTGGGACATGTATAAAATGTTCATTTTACCTCCCATGGATGGAACAACCAGATCCGAGTTTCTACAAAGCCAACATAGGCTATGGCCTAGGGCAGCAGGACTGCCGGGGACAACACACAGCCACTCACTCCTAAACTCTCAGTATAACATTCCAGCTTGTAGCTACAGGTTCCAGACTGCTTCCTTGCCTTCCAGAGCCATCTGCCCGGGTCCGTATTGTTGCTCTGGCTTCACAGTTTGTACATTTTTGTAGGTAGCTTATTTTTTTTTTATACAATAAAATTTTATTTGGTTTCAGATATAATATAACAATAAAAAAAAACCCCCAAAGGCTGACACTCTAACACACCAAGCTTATCTCCTTTTCTGTCCATATATCCCTGTATATCAGAATCCAGATACCTTATGTCAATGTCTATAAATATATCATTAAGTACCAGTACATAAACACAGATAAATGTCTAGTTGCTTCTGTTCCTCTTGTTTATACCCCTTCCCCCCTGCAAACATTTTACTTCTTCTTATTTTTATTTTTTCCCCTAGAGACATGAGCTTCTGTCCAATTAGATAGCTTAGGTAATGGAGACAACAAGGACATAGGTGGGTCCGGCCAAGTTCCAAGTTCAACTGTAGGAATCCCCAAGGCCTTTGAGAAGGCCTCCATATCGTCTGGTGATCGGAGAATAGCAGCTTTTCCTTTTTTCCGGGCCATTAGTTGGAAGGGATACCCCCATCTGTATGGTATGTTGCCTTCTCTAAGAAGGATAGTAAGGGGGCGTAGAGCCCTATGTCGAGCCACAGTTCGTGCTGACAGGTATAAATTGATTGTGGTCCCATTCATGTCAATATTACCCTTCTCTCTGGCCTTGTTTAATATCTCCTCTTTTATTCTGAAAAAGTGAATACGACATACAGTATCCCTTGCTTGTTTCATAGAGGGATTATAAGTCCCTGGGACTCTATGCACCCTATCAATTTCAATTGAGTCCTGTGCTGGGCGATCAAGTATAGAGTTGAATATGTCTCTCACAGTAGTTTCCAACTCATTTGCCCATTACAGTCTCAGGGATACCTCTAATTCTGACATTGTTCCTCCTATTGCGATCTTCCACATCATCCATATGTAGCCACATTGATTGAATACATTTATATTGTCCTTTGACTGCAGTTTGCAGTTCCTCAATGGCAGCATGACACAATCCCTGATATGCATCTATTTTATCTAACCGTTCATGGACCCCCTGTATAGCTTCATGTAGCCCGGCAACATCTCGCTTATGTATCTGTTCAAATCTTTTAAACATGTATTCCATATCACGTTTGGAGGGTAGCTGCTCTAACAACAGTTTAGGGTCCAAAGAGGTCTCTGATTCTTGATCTTCATCAGATGAAAGATGTATGTGTTCATGCACTACCTGCAATCCATACCTTGGGGAAGACTCTGTCGTTCCAGATAGATGTGAGGAGGTTCCAGATCTATTAGGAGATGTTCCTCGTGAGGACGCCATCTTAACCTCCTCCCTTGCAGATTTGGGAGCATTAGCACCAGAGAAGAAAGTTTCTATGTCCGTTTTCAACGATCGAGCCACCAGCGGCTTCTTCTCCTGTGCTTTCGCTTTCTTATCTTGCGCCTGTCCTTTCTTCCCCTTTCCCTTTCTGCCGCTCATGTTTGCAGTGGGGTTGCTGGGGGTATGGGGTTGTTAGACCGTCTACAATGTCCTGGTCCGGGGCCCCATAACAGGGTTAGCTCTCAGTATATTCGCATTGCGGGACCGCGCCGCTATCAGCAAGCTCCTCCCATCCTGACGTCCGTCCGGTCTGCTTTTGTAGGTAGATTAGTGTACTGTTTACTCACTCTTCAGGTAGCTGGTTCTATGTATACTGACATGGAGTGGGCAAACAGTCACTTATAGCCTCTTCACCCCCAGACTCCAGTTCCTTGGATGGCGATGACCTCTAATATTGATTTGTCTTCAAGTCTAGCTGAATAGAATAAGAGGGAATCTGCATTAAACGTTCGGTCTAATAGAGCAGAATGTATCATTTTGAAACTGGGAAAAACTATATATATATATATACATATATATATATATAGTGCAATATATATGTGTGTGTATTCTGACAAATTCTCTTTAAACCCAATAATACAATAATATTGCAAGCAGCACTAAAAATAAAGGTAAACTTCGTAAGTAAAAAATACATAACTGAGTAACAGAGCCCTTTTTATTTAGCAACTTATTTCCTTTTGAACACAGGAAGCAAAATAACACCTATTCGTCATTTCTGTAGAGAAAAGTCATTTTAATTACTTCAGAAGCAATTATCGCTTCTAGCTCAAGGTTAATCCTTGGGGTATTTATTTAGCTTTTTTTTTCATAAACACACATCAACCATATTCATCTTTGTGCACCTTTTATTTTAGTACTGAGTTATTCAGCCCGGAATTATCATTAACAAATTGTTGCCATTTTGCTTATTCCGTGTGAGTAGAAGGTTGCTGAAAGTCCTTTTTGTTTTGTGAGGTGGCTGAGATAAGCTCACCACCTGGTAGATAGAAAACCTGCCTGTTTAGTCAGAACCTGAAAGGCAAGGATTTGTTTTCTGTTTTATTGCAACCTTTTAAATAAACACTGACTGCGAGTCAAATAAAAGAAGGACTTTGCTGCCTGGACTGCCTTTTTCCCAGGGAAGGTGACCCCCATTTGAGCTATACCCAAAACTATATATACAGGTGAAACTCGAATAATTAGAATATTGTGCAAATGTTCATTTATTTCACTAATGCAACTTAAAAGGTGAAACTAATATATGAGATAGACTCATTTCATGCAAAGCAAGATAATTCAAGCCGTGATTTGTCATAATTGTGATGATTATGGCTTACAGCTCATGAAAACCCCAAATCCACAATCTCAGAAAATTAGAATATTGTGAAAAGGTGCAATATTCTAGGCTCAAAGTGTCCCACTCTAATCAGCTAATTAAGCCATAACACCTGCAAAGGGTTCCTGAGCCTTTAAATGGTCTCTCAGTCTGGTTCAGTAGGAATCACAATCATGGGAAAAACTGCTGACCTGACGATTGTGCAGAAAACCATAATTGACACCCTCCATAAGGAGGGAAAGCCTCAAAAAGGTAATTGCAAAAGAAGTTGGATGTTCCCAAAGTGCTGTTTCAAAGCACATTAATAAAAAGTTACGTGGAAGGGAAAAGTGTGGAAGAAAAAGGTGCACAAGCAGCAGGGATGACCGCAGCCTGGAGAGGATTGTCAGGAAAGGGTCATTCAAAAGTGTTGGGGACAACATTGGGGGCTTCAAATGTCGTATTCCTCTTGTCAAGGCACTCTTGAACATCAAACAACGTCAGAAGCGTCTTACCTGGGCTAAAGAAAAACAGACCTGGTCTGTTGCTCAGTGGTCCAAAGTCCTCTTTTCTGATGAGAGCAAATTTTGCATCTCATTTGGAAACCAAGGACCCAGAGTATGGAGAAAGAATGGAGAGGCACACACTGCAAGATGCTTGAAGTCCAGTGTGAAGTTTCCACAGTCTTTTGGTATCAAGTGCGAGTACCGATATTTTGCTTTTGGTACTCGCCGATACTGAATACCAATACCGGTGCTTCCACTGGCATGGAGCAGGCTTCCCGGGTAATCAGGAAGCCGGCAGCGGGTAATGACATGCCGCCCGGCTTCCTGATTGCCAGGGAAGCCGGCTGCATGTTGTTTGGCCGGCTTAATTGTGGTTGGACGAGAAACCGTCTTAAATAAAATATTAACCGTTCTGTAAGCAAAACTTAATTTTCTGGCAGTGCCTCTCCCGAGAATAGACTCTGGATCCGCCCCTGACACATTCTGAGTTGATGCACACAGGCTCAAAAGGACACAGCTGAAACAACGGCTGTCTATGTGCCCCGCACAAAGGTGGTTGGTGTACTTTGAGGAAAATGTAAAAGGAAATGAAACCTGTCCCTGGTGGCATGTTTGCGTCAAAGAATAAACTAGCTATAACTTACATGCAGCTTGATCCAGCTTCTGCCCATACCCGCATGATGTATGCCCATCACCTAGAAATTCTCAGATTACTCTAAAGCCAGCCATACACTTTGCAATACTCATTCTCCTTCTGCCACTTTTGTTCCACTGGAAAATACAAATACAGTCAAACGTAAAGTGATCAACCGCCCACATGTTCAATTGGCCACCAGAACTCAGTTGATTGTGAAGTCCAAACTGGGCAGTAAACTGACAGCTTCAATACAATTAAAACAAAAACAAATTGATAACAGAAAAAAAAATACCACAATTTTGTTGAATGTCATGCTTGTGCGGTCAGAGTCTTGCAATGCCTCATGGGAATTGTAGTTTTATCACAACTAGAGTGCAGAGGTTGTCTACCCATGCCTTTGGTGTTTACATCTGCTTTAGTGCTGAGTAAGGAGCAGCCTGTTAAACCCAGCTTCTCTTACCCAGAGCTAAATAGAGCACATCAGGAGACTCAAATGAGTAATAGAAAGGGGTCTGCCTTAATTTGGAGACATGATTAATTGTATGTTTGTAGTTACCAAAGAGCACATTTTTGGTGACAAATTTCTTTACCGCCAAGAGGCTGTTGTGTGATTAAACGAAATGCTGGAGCGTGCTTTGAGCTTATGATAGCATTTCATCTTGCTGGAGTAGGACCCCGCCTGGGAATAAGACTTTAGATAAACACACTATTCACGCGCACTCTCTCTCGTCTGTCTCCTAACTTTGTTGTGACATTTGGCCAGATGTGCATTGAGCTTGTAGAATTTACATAGCCTCATTGAAAGGAATATTTATTAAAAAACCATGGGATATCTTCTTTTGATAAGCCTGTTATTTATTATCTACGGCGTTGTCCTAGTTTCACGAAGCGACAATACAGAAAATTAGCGACAGTGTGCCCCGGGGCTGTTGTATTTGTCTCAGTACACGATTTTCCTAGACCCGTTGTGCTTTGGGAGAACGCCAAACAAAACACAATGTTCAGCAAAAGGTGTGTAAACTCAACAACTGTTTACCTGAATCTACTTTTTTCATTTTGGTTGCTCTGCTTGGACTTAAAAAAAACAATGTACGGTTTTGGGGACAGTAAAAGGAAATGAATCCTGTGCCTGGTGGCATGTTTGCGTCAAAGAATAAATTAGCTATGACTTACATGCAGCTTGATCCAGCATCTGCCCCTCTCCTCATGAAGTATGCACATCACCTGGAAATGTTCAGATTACTCTAAAGCTAGCCATACACTTGGCAAAGCTCATTCACCTTCTGCCACATTCATTCCACTGGAAATTGCAAATTCAGTTGAAAGTAAAGCGATCAACCACCCACATGTTAAAATGACCACCAAAATGCAATTGATTATGAATTCCATACTGGGCAGAAAACTGACAGCTTCATTACAATTTTTTTAATGAACAAATAAAAACAGAAAAAAACACAATTTGTTTGAAAGTGATCAGATTTTTCCACTGGGTTCAATCAGGGAATTTTGATCCCATCTCCTTGTGGTCATCAAAACCAAGTAAAGTTTTTGATTGCTTTATGATTTTAACAAAAAAATTGAATAGATTGCCCCAATGCTGGATCACTCTGCTACCATAGGCTCCTAATTGTCACTTATATGGCCTGTTTCTGGTCTTTCGCAGGACCATGTTGGGGGTGGATGTCGTCCAATATGGTAATTTTGGATGCCCCATTAATCTTCTCCAAATTAAGGTACATGTCCATGTTCCTCTTCCTGCTTCCATTCCAAAGTGGTTAGAAATCACCCAACATCACTGCTAAGGCAGATCCCACCGGCAGCCCACCCTGCTCACCCCTGCAGCAGCCTGGATACTTGACAAGCATAGTGAGCAGGTGGGGAGTTCAGTAATGCTGAGCTTGTGATCATATCAGGCTCACCGTTCCAGAGCTCCACTGAAGCCGGTATATCTGGTATGGACACTCTGGCCTCATTGCCATCCTCCACTGCACCTCCATAAGTGCCTGAAATGGCCTCTTTGGGTGCACGGCCCTGCGTATATGCATGGCAGTTGTGGCCATTTCGAAGCCAAACTCAATACATAGCATCCCCACCCCATAAGTAACGTGTGTGGTAACACAACAGAACGTATAGGGGTGAAGGGTCCCTAAGAGGCAGCCAAGTCACCATACAGTAGAATATAGGAGAGTATTGGTCAATGAGCAAGCAAAACAAAAATGACTATAAAATATTTAGGAGGAGATTGTAGAGAAAAGGGTTAAACATTAAGTTTTTTTGTACTTAGCCGCAAGAGCACAAAGCAAAGAAACCGACACTTTCTGTACTGCACTTAGGCTGTAAACAGAAGAAGTGTACTGGTGTCAATCTGCCTAACAGCCATGTATAGATTTACTCCTAATGAGGTTGTCTGTTCTTCATTTAAAAGCATAATGGTTACTTGCTGCCACAACATTTGCGGGTAATGGGTTATACCGTTTTATTATGGGCTGAATTAAGGAGAAACATTTCCCTGTTGTCAGCCTGTTATTGTAAAGACTTTTAACTGATTCATACATGTCCCGGTGTTCAGCAGAGAACTGTCCAATGTGCTCATTTTTCTTGAATAATTTTAATCCACTCATATTTTGCCTTCCGTGGTTCCTGCTTTCTTCCCTCATCAAGGTCCTAATTACATTTTTAAAGCCTTTTTATTTGTATTACCTTATTTAAGACACGATGATGTTATCATTGTGTGTCTGTACTTCTCCTTGCAATGTAGGCAGATCATGGCTGGTGGAAGTAGGGCTCCTTTCAAGAGCCCTCAGCCTCGATGCAAATAGTGGGCTGGCTTTCTGGAGGAGTTATGCAAATATTAAAATGCCTCTATGGAAGGGTGTTGTGAATGCATGGGAGGGGGGGTGGCATGTAGACATGGGAGGGGGAATTACGTACATGTGCTGATGAGCTTTAATGTGGGCCTGTGCTCAAATTAGGAATATTTACTGTATTACCCAGAAAAGCTTCATGCCTCACTTTGTTTTTATTTCTCTTTGTTACTGGGGCCTGACTTCCCTCGATTTCATGGCTAAAGCTGGCCATACACCTATTGATTTTCTGCAACTTTGTTATGGTCAGATGGAAAAAGTGCAACAGATTCCTCCATTTACGCTAAACGGTGTGGATGGAGGAATCTTCCACTGGGCCAAGCTTCAGTATCTTGCTAGCCGGCCCCGCTGGCTCTCTAAACACCTGAACAATGCCTGCATCCAATCAGATTTTTCAGGTATTTTGAAAGCCAGCAGGGCCCAGCGGGAGATTCCTCCATCCACATAGTTTAGCGTAGATGGAGGAATATGTTGTACTTTTTCCATTTGACTATAGAAAATCTGCTGATAATCTATAGGTGTATGGCAAGCTAAAGCCCTCCCAGCTGCTATCCCTTTGTCCAATAAGACTGTTTTACCTTTTAAAGGATTTGTAACTCTATTGGGCCATTCTTGAGATTCTTATGTGGAATTGCATTCTTGAGATTCAGATAGCAAAGCCAGGTCCCTGACCTTGCTTTTCTTCACTGCAGTTAAAGCAGCAGAGCTTGGTCAATCACCTGCCCAATTTGTGATTGGGGAGCTGAATGTGAAGAAACAGTAGCATAAGGCCATCCCTGTGCACTCCCATCCTACCAGCAAGATTTCTATGTTAGCTTGATAGTACAATGTGATGCTGTAAAAACCTGTTAGCTAAAACTGGTCCTAGACGGGCTGTCAGAATACAGCTTGCACATGCATAACTGGGTTAAATTTGGTGCTAAGTATATGAAGTTCCCTTTATAAGACTGCGTGGGTAGATTTAACAGCACGCTGATACACCCATGCAGTATATACAGGCACACCATGGCTTAGCTAGTGTATGCTTGGAAGGTGAAGTGTAGATTGCATAGGAGACCTCACTTGTTAGAATTTTTCACATATATAAACTGCAGCCTGTGCACCTTCATACGCATTGTGAATGTGTGCGCATCTGTGTGCATGATGGGCACTATTACCTAAAGGGAAGTAGGCTGGGTAAAGTTTATTTGGGGTGAGGTGGTTACCCGAAGATTGGCTTTAAACCTTAATTGGCATGTTTTGTTGTGTTCTGTTCCACACTTCCCTCAACAGTTTCATCTTCTGCACATGCTTTATGTCGGCAGCCTCTATGTTTTGAAGGCAAATATAACACATTTATATTTGTACATTCTAAAAAATTATTTACTACTCTGATTAGATAGAAACCATCTGTTCCAAAGGGCAGCTTATTCCCCTTTCCCAATGCATGCATGGCTTCTCGAGGAATCTTGACTGTATCAGCCTGACGACAAAATGATAAAAACAACGCATCTTCTCCTTTTACTCTGTTAAACTCTTAACTGTTGTTATGGAAGCAGTTTAAATAGTGGTTTGAAAGTGTCTGGCGTGTATACAGGAACAGTAAATAACATCAGGTCTTACACAGAAGACAGAAGGTTTTGCCAAGCTGGGATCTAGGGGTTTCCCCTAAGTATTATGGGTAATGATTCTTGTTTCTGCCACCGGTTCAGCCCTTGTTGTCTTCCATCGGTAAGCTCGAGTGAAAATGCTGAGCAAATTAAAGGAATCCTTCTGTGATAGAAACCGCAGCGGCTGCAATTGCTTTCCCTTCTATAAATATAATCGTCATACTTTCCCTCGTGCTTCAGAGCCCCTGAACAAGCATTCAGGTTTCCTTTCCTGAGCTGCATACTGTCATTACTTATATTGGTCATGATGGACTCATACGGTCAACTGCATCACATCCCCATATTTAAAGAAACACTAAACTCAGGAGTTAAATCTTAAAATGCATTCTAGTACCGTAACTATTAACAAAATGTATCTTATTTGTGTATCACTCGGCTGTAGATCCTCCAATCATCTCTGAATTGGTCCTGACACTGTCCTTGTCCTTCCTTCTGGAGGGTGGTTACTTTTGTCCCCCATGGTCCCTGTGTGTGTTGTAAAATAGCCACCGCTCCAAGCTCACTCCTGTGATGGATTAAAATCTCGATACAAATGAGTAAACTAAATGTGAGGTTATAAACCATCATGGGAGTGATCTTGGAGCAGTGACTACAATACACACAGGGACCATGGGGAACAAAAGTTGCCACCCTCCAGAAGGAAAGACAGTGTCAGCACCAATTTAGAGATGATTTGAGATCTACAGCTGAGTGACACACAAATAGTAATATTACCAACATAATAACACACTAAATGATAACAAATACATTTTTGTTAATAGTTGAGGTACTTAAATGCATTTTTAAGGTTTAACTCCTGAGTTTAGTGTCACTGTAAAGATCTTTTCATTGTTATATTTTTAAGTGGAGTTATCCTTTTACTAGCTTCTATAGAAAAAAAGGAATACAAAAAAACTGTGAATATGAAGCTTTGATGTAATCTTTCACAGAGCAGTAATCAGACAATAGGATGTGCGAGAGGGGGGTTTATAGCTTTATGTTTACAGACCGAGTACATCATGCAGGGCTCAAAAGTGTTTATTCCAAGGCTACAGAAAACAATAACCATTCGCAACTACATATGATTTATTTGCCCCAGATGGGGTTACATATAGGAATATGATAATGTATGAATTATAGATATAAACGTATGCATTAACGAATGTCTGATGTGATATATGTTTAAATGAAGACAATCTTCTTATCAATAGATTCATCCTCAGTGGGCCCCTGATGAAGCCTATGGCGAAACGCGTCGGGGCCTATTAAGATAAGCTACGCTTAGGATAACTACATCTGTTATATAATAATGTAACCATATCTGGACAATATTGAACAACATTATGATATGTTGGACCAAACGAATTTTAGAGCTATATAATCAATGAATATACAAACATATCCTCTGCAGGGTTCTGTTTTATATGTTATGATTGTTTTGAATCATGTATGTATTTTACTAATATGTAACAGTAATACATTTTGAGAATTCCTTTAACATATCTCTCTTGGATGGTCATTTACACCCCTCCAGAAACCCTTATATTCCCCTATGTTTTGTGAAATAACCATTCGCACCCTGGTTTATAATCCAGCTAATACCTCATCAAAGCTTCAGGCAGTTAAAGCATATTAATTACAAAATTGCAATTACGCCACTTTTTACTGTTGGAAATCCACACCGTATAAGCTGTAATTCCCATTTAATAAACTCAATTATGATTCCGTAACTCCGATCTGTAATGTTAATTCATTATTTAAATACAGGTTTGCTTATTGCCCACCAGATATGTTTGCCGTACAGTGACCCGGTAAGCTGTTATAGTCTCTCGACCCAATGACCTCTTGCTGGTTTAATAAAGCTGGCAACAAACATTGTTGTGGAAGCTGGCAAAATCCGCACATTAATTGCATTTTTTTTGCTAACAAGTGTTAATCATTGGTTTAGCATCAAGTGGTAATTATGTTTATTTGTTTTATTTTCTCATATTGAATTACAGGCTGTGAATTATTGTTAACCGGGTCACCGAGTCCCTTCCTTTTTTATAACATGGCATCTAGTACTGTTATGTTCCACGAGGCTATGTTGGGTTGTGCTATGGTATGTTATGCAATGCTGTCTTATTATAATTTTTGTATGCTGTGCTATTGTTTATTCTGTTATGTCATAATGTATGCTAGATTGTTGTGAATGAATGTGCAATTTTAATCTGTGATGTGATCTTTATATATTCCATTATATTATACGTTATTGGTGTTGGAACAGATAAAATTTACATCTATGATACAGCTTTGATGCAAATGTGTTTCTTGATATTCTGAACTGAGTCAGCACGTGGCTGTTTGATACGCAAATGGGGACCATCAAAGGGTACTTGGGGCTGGACACTGATGAATGAAGATCTGCCCGACTGTCATCTCCAGGGGCAAGCCCGAACCCCTGCTGATATTTACTGCCCACACCTGTGTCAACAAGGATGCATACACTGTATGCTGGGATGGGGGCAAGGGCATATGATGGAACCTTCTTCCTGTGTGATCATGTGCACAAGCCTAACTCACAAGCAGGAACAATGGTAACCTTGGTGACCTCTTGGACAAGACAAGTCTTTCTGGACTCAACAATCAAGAATGTGATTCGCTGAGACCTGCTGGAGAGGAGTGTTCTGAGCACAGAGAAAAACCCATGGAATGTGTGGCTGAGAGAGATAGAATGGTGTGGCTAGCTCAAGGATCCTTACCACCTCCAGTTCCCTTAATTGTAATTAGAATGTATGTATATCCCTATTTGTAAATAAACCCAACACTTATTTAAGATTCAGTTGTTCATCAGTAATTTAAGGCACCCCCAGAGCAGAGCACATTCTACAATTGGTGTCTTGTTTATTCATGTATGTATTTGTTGTACTATGCTAGATCAGTATACAGAAAATATTCGTAGTATTTATGGTATCATATTCTATGTTATTCTGATGTGCTGTTAATTTTTCTTTTCATGTTATGTGATGATAAGTCGTGCTGTTATTCATTATGTTGTCCTTGATACAGCTGAACTCCAGGTAGATATAAAAGAACAAATTAATGCAGCTCAGTATTCATTAGTACATCTTTAAATGAGAACCATGAGGTGAGTGATTTCCACTCATCCTCATAATTACAGCTGACCTGTGACAAAGAAACTGTCACAGGTCGGCTCTATTGATCGGGAAGTGAGCAAACAAATACCGTTGCTCGCTCACTTCTTGATCGTCTCCCTGCAGTGTGTGGTGGCTGTCTGTCACCGCTGCCTGCAGGGATTCCCCCCTCTCCGATCCTCCAGCGCTGAGTGGAGGAACGGACGCGGGAGGGGGTGGGCACAGCTGGCTCTGCCTCTAAATAGGTAGAGCCAGCTGTCACTCAAGCAACTGGGTGGATCCAGACAGTAGGGATCCGTCCCAGGGTGGGGCACTCTCAGTATATCACGGGCAATAGCCTGCGATATACTGAGCTTTGGGTCACGGGAGGAGGTTAGTATATTTCCTCCCGTGACCCTAAAGAGAACTATGTGGAAAAACACTTACCGCATAGTTTTTTAATAGTGTTTTTCTTTTAAAGAAGAACTCTGAACAAGATTTTTATTAATACCTGTAGTGGGGCTACCCACTGCTCAGTCTCATCTAGTCATCACGTCCAATACACTGTGTATTAAATATAAGGATGCCAGGGACATATCATTGCTGCAGTAAAGGAGGAGAGAGGCAGGAGGGAGCAATATGACAGCCACGGGTCAGGTCGTGTGAATATAACTTTTCTTTATTTCAGCACCTAGATGAAGAACAGCAGTTAAGCCTTGCAGTGTGGGGGTAGCCCCACTGCAAGTGTCAATAACATTTTTACCCAAGGTTCTTCTTTAAATGTAAGCACCTAAATTTGACAGATATCAGCCTCTTGCAGTCTCTGTACAGCAGAGCTTAGAGAGTGGGAGGTAGAAGTTGCATGAGGAGTCTGTCAGGTGTGTTATAGTTCAAGGTGTATGCTGGAGGGAGGAGAGAGAAGAGTGACAAAGAGATTAGCTCATCAATCTGCTTCTTCATCTTTCAATGTTCAGTCACAGGCTGGGGAGGGACAAGCCCTTTAAGTGTTACTGAACTGCAGCAGAGTAAAATCAGGTCTCCTCCCCTGGCAGACATGGCTGTACTGTGTGGCAGAGTTGGGTAATTTGCAGACTTTGACAGGCAATACAGTTCCCTTGTATGTATTTGATCTCTGTATTTAGCTATTTGCCTGGAATTTAGCTTTAATTTCATCCTGCTCTCGGCGTCAAGTTTTCATCAATCATTTTACGTGCTTTCTGTACTATTAAAATTAATTACATCAATTTATGTTAATACTGAAATGTCATTTCACTTGCTCTGTTTACTCACCTATGGCACTGTGAAGTGCAGGACCTTAGCAGCATTATTTATTGGGATCTATTTCATAACAAAAAGAAAACCTTAATACTAGTGACATGTCACAGTGTGAGCTATGAAATCTACCAAACTCCACACAATAAAGCATCTAAGGGGGCATGCAAGCTTTGGAATTAATTTGTAACATTATGACAGATAAATTCTTCTTACTTTATCATTTTTCTGGTAAATTTTCATGGATTGAATAGACTGTATTGGTGACATTTTCATTGAAAATAGATCAGCAGTTACACCCATTTGGTAACTAAACAAAGATTCTTGTCTATGTCCTAAGCTGGCCATCCACCTATAGATTATCAGCAGATTTTTTAGGGTCAGATGTAAAAAGTGCAACAGAATCCTCCATCTACGCTAAACTGTGTGGATGGAGCAATTTCCCACTGGGCCAAGGTTCAGTATCTTGCTTCTCGGCCCCACTGGCTCTCACAATACCTGAAGAATGCCTGCATCCAATCAGATTGTTCAGGTATTTTGACAGCCAGCGGGGCCGACTTGCAAGATACTGAGGCTTGGCCCAGTGGGAGATTCCTCCTTCCACACAGTTTAGCGTAGATGGAGGAATCTGTTGCACTTTTTCATCTGAACATAGAAAATCTGCAGATAATCTATAGGGGGAGGGCCAGCTCTAGTGTGCTTGTTGAGTCAAGCAGGAAGCACAAGGACTTTGGGTTTGATATTCTTGAAAGCCTAACCCTAGGAAAGGAAGAGTTGGAGCCCTTGAGCTTTCTGATCAGGCCCATCTGTCAGTTTTTCAGGTGGATCTGATAGGAAGCCCAATGTTAGTCTATGGGCAGCCGGATGCTCCAGCGAGGTCTGGAAAAACAAACACATCAGAGTTTCGTTTTACTAGAACTGACTATGCTGGATTGGGGGTAATCTTATGTAAATGACACAAGTAATTTCATTTTTTTCTGCCATTGCAAGATTGAGGTAAAAACTGTACAGACACGGATGTTACAGCAGTGACATTCTTTTATTAACAGGAGGAGATCAATGCATGGATCCCCTGCTGATTGGACCGTGTGAAAGTAGCCTTAAAGTGCATGTAAACCTAAAACCTTTTTTTATTTTGAAAAGAATAAGGAATTATTAGAACGTCTGTCAACTTTTTATTGTTGCTTCTGTTCCCACTGGAGAGATTTACCCTCACTATTGACCCCAGTGACCATTGTTTCTAGTACAGAAAGCTATTGGGAAGCCAAATGTTTACAGTTGTCACAGGAATAGGAGATGAGGGGAAATCTTCCAATGGGGACACCTGTTTCTGTGATAGCTTTCCAAGAGGGGATATCCAGCTGTTTGTAAGGATCTCATCTTGCTTACTGTTGTGTTTATGGGACATGAAGGGAAATCTCCTTGATGGGAAAAACCTGGCAAGGGTCATTGCCATTTTCTAGTCTACCCAAACTAAAAAGGTTTTGGTTTTACATATACTTTGAGATTTATGATCGGTCTTAATTGCTGTCTGTATCCCTGTTGGGCCAATTGCCCCGCATTTCCAATTCCTGTGATGCAAATACATGACATGGGGAGTGTAGTTGTCACAGGAACAAGAAGACACAAAGAGAAATTCAAACTTTCTCAGAAGTTCTAACCTGTCTTGACAAGAAGTGAGGAAAAATCAGCCCAACAGGGATACAGACAGCAATGAAAACCTTGGTTTGTAATTCACATAAATAGATCTGAGATTGAACTTAAAATCTAAAGGGGAGGGCAAGTGATGCAAGAGGTGGTAGCTGTGTGGGAAGAGTTGTTTGAGAAAGTGATAGTTCAGTGGTTAGGCAGAGGTCGAATAAGCTTCACTGAAGAAATATATTTTTAGAGATCACCTAAAGGCAGACAGAGTAGGAGATAGCCACACAGGTTGGGGTAGCGTGTTCCAGAGGATGGAAGAGGCTCTAGAGAAGTCCTGGATGTGAGCATTGGGAGAGTTGATGAGGGAGCTTGAGAGCAGATGGTCTTGGGATGAGCAGAGTGGGTGGTTAGGGTGATATTATAAGACAAGGTTGGAGATATAGCCGGGGGCAAAGTTGTAGATTGCCTTGTAAGTGAGTATTAATATTTTGAATTGTATTCTTTGGGTGAGTGGAAGCCATTGCAGGGATTGGCATAGGGGGGTGGGAGGATAGAAGCCAGTGGAAGGATTGGCACATGGGGGTTGCAGACACTGAGTGGCTGCTGAGGTGGATTAGTCTAGCAGAAGCATTCATAATAGACTGAAAGGGGAGATAGACTGTGCAGAGGAGGCCAAGGAGGAGACAGTTGAAATACATTTGTATCTGGTCTATTTACTTGTGACGTGGTGTTTTAGTCGCAGATCCATTCATTTGCATTACATACCAAATTTACTGTGGAAATTGTTTGGTGTATAGAAGCCACCAGCCTGCAAACCAGACACTCTACATAAACACCACTGCAACACTACTAGATAAAGTGTTATATCTAACATACTGTATACCAGTAGTGCAATTCCAGGTTTTCCGCGCTTTCTATCCATTCCCTCAAGAAATAAAAATCTGATAGTGGTTCTTACTTATGCCTGCTCTATTCAAAGCAAAATATACAAATAAAAAGTTTGGGCTGGAATTGTTTTTAAAAAAAAGATATTTTCCCATCCCCAGCACAGTAATGACAGGGTGAAAGGTTACAAGCCTGGGAGTTGACCATACATTCATATCAATAATCCTCCAAAGGATCCCTGCCAGGGTTCCAGACCACACCGAGAAATCTGTAGCGGATAGAGTTCCTCTTTATATGACCTTTTTTTAAAATCTCAGTTACTTCTGTTTCTGATTTCAGGATATAATCTACCACATGGTAGAATCTCCAAATGTCGTATTTTATTCCCTTTCAAGTGTATTACCATATTCTCTGTCTTTGTTCTAGTTGGACATGTAGTTACTCTCACTTTCAACATATTCATTAACACTGGAACTGTCAGTTTCTGTGTCTTTAATTTTTAATCGCTCCTCTGTGGAGACTCAGCTGGACAGAGAGAGCACACTTTTTTTTCCATTGTCTCCTTCAAAGGGCTAATTATCGATCTATCGCATATGCAGATATGAAGATTGATATTTACTAAGTATGGCAATAGTTCAATTTTCTTGCACCAGGCTATGCTGTCAGTCAGCATTTCTGAGCGCCACTTGCAGACTTTGAGGGCAAGTTCTCACCAGCCACAGTGAGTTCGGGTGTTCTATCAAAGTTTGTGACTGCGTTAGAATGTGTGACCAGTGACATGGTCACACATTTTAACGCAATCCCGCCCAGTTTTTCGGCGGGGGAATGTGTTACCAGTCACGAGGTCACACATTTTAACGCAATCCCGCCCCATAGCACCCACATGGGGCGTTATAGCGGTAGTTCCGCCCCGGATTGCAGTCCTTAGATGTGGTGGCTGAAATCGTTTTTTTAAACATTTTTCCTTTTATGTTCACCTGGTGATCTTGCCAGTAACGAACTTCCCATTCTAGGGTTACAACACTTATTCTCTGTATTATCTATGGAGGAACAGCATTATCACTTTAGGACAAGGAATGTGTTAGGAATGTGGAACGCCTCCACTACTCATCTCCACTACCTGGGACATACCTCCCAACTTTCTTAGATGAGAACGAGGGAAATCCTCCAACAAAATGTTTTTTAGGCAACCCCTGTCATACCCCCACTTATGCACACCATTAAGAATTTGTATGCCAAAAATGATTGGTTAAACCCACAATTGTTTTTTTTACTACAGTTACTTTTCCTTTTATTCTGGCTTTTCATAGTAGCAAACAAGATAATTAGGAGATAAAATGAAAGTTTTAGTGCAGAATAACATTTATGGTAGTTAAAGAGAACCTTTTCATAGATATCTGTACATCAGATCAAATAGAGGCACAACTGAGGAGTAAAGAAGGACAGAGGGATTTGGTTCCTAATGAGGGACAGTTGGGAGTTATGATGTGAGCAGTTAATCTGTTGCCTTAAAAAATCATGTTTTTTAATGCAAACACTCTGCTTTAAGGTCTATAAATATTACGAAAGCAATTTTTAAAATATATATATGAAAAATACTGATCTCAAAGGTTTTTAAATAGCAAACAATTTGTGGAATGGGTCTCTATTTTCTGGCACTTAGTCCAACACGACCTGAACTGTGCCATTTTTTATATAAATTATACAGCAGCGCAGCGATTTGTCAAGTGAATGGCTTCAAGTTCTTTGAGCAACTCACTGAAATCCTCACAAATGCAAAAGAGCATTGGTGCCTTGATGGAAAATTCACCTCCCGGCCATTAAATCCAAACAGTTCTGCCACGGAGAAGCAATTGTATGGTAACAGCTTGCTGAAACTTTCTCTTATTTTCACTTTTTTTTTTAAATTTGAATCCTCTCTGTAATCTATACAGCAGGTTTTACCAGAAGCCTGATTTCATATAAGATTGAGGTTTTCCCGCTAGAGACACATCATCGGGGCTGCATTTTGAGCTAATGTCTTGAGTGGTACATTTTGAATTTATATTTAAGCTCCTTGCAATCTTCTTTCCTTCTGCCAGCATTTTAGGCCTTGTTTGAAAAAAAAACAGCAAAGAAAACAAGTCTATGGAAATCAATCAGAATTCATATTATAGTTTAATTGTGCATGATTGACAATGAAGCCTGTAACATGATTGGCTGTTATATCTTTTTCCCTCTTCTCCCCACAATATTTCTATTTTTGACCCTGAAGTAAAGATCTGTAATACATCCAGCGTTTCAAGAGATGCTGTTACCAATGTAAAAAGGACAGCAATATAAAGTATTTTAAAGTGACACTAAACTCAGGAGTTAAATCTTAAAAAATGTATTCAAGTACCTTAAGGGCCCTTTCACATGGACTGTTCAGGAGAAGATCTGTGCATGGACCTTCTCCTGATCATATCATTACGGAGCGCATGTCACTACTGTGACATCCGTGTCCGTACAGTGTTTCCCTCCATCTTCTGAAGGAGGAAAAAATAGTAGTTACCGGACTCCATGTCTTTCTATGGGGAATCTGATGTAAATGGAGATGTGTCTGTTCACATCAGATCTGGTCGGTTTGTATTTCCGGACCCGTCCAGAAGCGGGGGTACCCAGGTGTAAACAGATGCCCGTCTGTTTATACACGGCTGCCCATAGAGTTATGGGTCAGCCTGAAAAACTGACAGGCGGACCTATTCGGTGCGGCCGTGTGAAAGGGGCCTAACTATTAACAAAATGTATCTTATCTCGGCTGTAGATCCTCAAATCATCTCTGAATTGGTGCTGACACTGTCCTTCCTTCTGGAGGGGGGCTACTTTTGTTCCCCATGGTCCCTGTGTGTGTTGTAAAGTACACGCCACTCCAAGCTCACTCCTGTGATGGACTACAATCTCATGTTTAGTTTGCTAATTCGTATTGAGATTGTAGTCCATCACGGGCGTGAGCTTGGAACATTGGGTACTTTACATAACAGGATCTATAGCTGAGTGATACACAAATAAGATACATTTATGTTAATAATTAAGGTACTTGAATGCATTTTTAAGATTTAACTCCTGAGTCAGTTCCAGGTTTACATTTATAGTTATGAGTCCTTATTGATGATCAAATCAATCAGCCATCTAAATGTAACACTCCAAACTGGTCTGTGCACCAACTTCCTTTGGGGTGGGTATCTCATTCAGTCAAAGTTAAGTTACTTGAATGCATTTTTATAATTTAACTCCTGAGTTTTGTGTCACTTTAAATGCTTACTTGCAGCATTTCTCCTTTACATAAATATATTTTTTATTGATTTGCAAAGTGACTTTGAGCTTGCTAGCAAATCTGACTACTTCAGGAAGAGTCAACTCCCTAGCACAGCCCCCTCCTTGCACGTAATGCTTGATTAGAAGCAGAAGTCGCATTAGAGGTCTAATAGACCTCTGATGTGTCTTTAAGGAGAAACTATCACTTCCACAGTGCTATCACAGCTTGTCAACCCCCTATTTGAAAGCAATAAAGTTTAAGAACAACTCTGGGAAAATTATTAACCCTTGCAGTGGACTACCCCTGTGCTGCAAAGGGCTAACTGCTCTTTTTTGTTTAGGTACTAAAATAAATAAGTTATACTTACCCGAGCCACAGAGCCAGCTGGCTGTCATAGCACTCTCTTCAGTCTCTCTCCAGCCTCTTCAGCGATGGTAAAAGTTTAAAAATGCAGTTAAATTAAAATAAAAATTGTAAAAAAAAATTAAAAGCCCTCACGTATACACCGATATGAATGGTCAAGCATGTGTTGGATGCACCTGTCTACTAAGATTACCTTTACATCATCACATGTTAGGTATGAGTGAGAGCAATCATTTGGGGGGCATAATTCACCATTAACTCCAAACTGATGACCTGTAAAGGGTTTTAAAGCCTATGGACATTTTGGGGTACTTTAGTTTGTTAACTGTTCACAGGCACTTGCAGTTTTAAAACTTCACATGTTTGGTATTTATTTACCTAAATCAACCTTGTCTTTTATATTTTACCAAAAAGTCAGGAAATATATTGTTTTTTTAATGCACTAAAAGTAACTTTAGTTCGGTGGCCTTGTGGGAAATCCGGGCCTGTGAACATGTGGTTTGAAAAAAACTTCTGCGCTAATATCATCTGACATCATTTATTGCAACTGCCACCATTTAATTTCCCAGGGTCTCTGCTGTGGGGGGGGGTATTATTC
>NW_017306370.1:931847-950950 GCF_000935625.1 Nanorana parkeri | reverse complement strand
CTAGAACTTTTGTTGTGGCGTTATTTTGACCTTATATGTCTTGAACTTAATGAGAGATGCCTGGCTATGCTAAACCAAATTTGAGATCAGCCTAACTGGAGATATTGGACTCCTTAACCAACAAACGTTCCATGCCCGATCTAGAATTATCCCCACCTTCTATAAGTCAACAGTGGCAGCCTAATTCCCTTTTTTGTTTGTTTAAAGCAGATCTTCAGCCTCCCTGAGCCCCTCATTACATAATAACACACAGTTTTTTATTTCTACAAAAGCATTTACCTTTTCATCAAGAGTCTTCTGGCTGATTCAGTGATGTCATGTCATGGGTCCACCTTCCTCTTCTCCTCTGGGAAGTGGGCAGTCCTTACTGTGGCAGGAATGCTACTCACACCCAGGCCAGTGTAATAATGTAACCACTGGCGTTTACTCAGACCGGAAGAGAAGCTCCATTTGCAGGAGCAGAGGTCCTTCTGCACAGTGCTGGACTCAAGGGGGATATTCAGTTTAGTTAATCTCTAGTGGAGTTCCCCTTTGTCGCTATTAATTATGTTACCCTTCTCAGCACTCTCTTCAGTCCTGGAACTGGTGTTGAAAACTGAAAGTGACACTAAACTCAGAAGTGAAAACTTAGAAATACATTGAAGTACCTTAACTATTAACAAAAATATATCTTATTTGTGTATCACTCAGCTCTAGATCCTCAAATCATCTCTGAATTTGTGCTGACACTAGACCGGTGCATTCGTTTTTGTCTGAATGAAATTTGGCAAATTCTGAAATTCGGATGCATCTAGATTTCTTAATGGGAAAATAATGCATTCGGACCAAGAATGCAAGAATGCTGGAAGGCTGACCTTGGTGGTCAAGTTAAAAGTCTTTTTTTACAGCATAACTATGCAATATAGGAGACAATATTACTTTTCTTCAGTCCCAAATTAGTACTTTTTTTTACTGCTGCAGCATTTTTATTCTTCGGCAGTTTTAACCTTTTAACTTGAGCAGGATCAAGGCTCTGCGGAAAAAAAATGTTTAATGAAGGTATAATACACAAGTATTTCAATTAACCATTTTTTTTTTTTGTGCATGTAATTTTTATTGGTATTTTAAAGGATGCACGACAAACAATTAGTAAAGTGTTACACAAGGAGTGATGTTACAACAATACAGATATATGTGCCCCATACGATCCAATGAACGGAAGCATATCGGTATATCAATTATTCAGGAGGCATTACACATGACAATCATCTCCATCAATATCATGAATCCGCATTAACATTTCTAACGAGAAACTAAATCTTAGTACTTAATGCTTAACATCCTAAAAAAGAAAAATGAACTGTTTTTACCAATGGTCGCTTCTGATATCTCCCACAGGACAAACGAACGTCGACCCACTGGTTGCCTTCCATAATTGCTACCCTTATATAAAGACATCACAGGCTGGGTGTAATTGTTTTCATAATTGCCAGTGCTGCAAACTCCTAATCCTATTCATCAGCCAGGCGACAAAAGTCAGTCACTACATAATTCAGCAATGTTCAACACCTGTCAGCGATGTATCACTATAGATGCCTACAGATTTCTACATAATTAATCTTTTGCATAAAGTGTTGTTTTTTGTTGTTGTTGCATAACAGTTTTACATCTATTACAAAATCTATTTTTTTTTAACAGTTTAGGTGTGAATCTTGCTGTGATAAAATAAAAATAAATCAAATCAGCTTTTCCATCTATAGCAAAAGCAAACATTAGATAATTATATGTTGCATGTTGTAACAATTTATTTAAAAGTTTTCAGAAATAAATAGAATTTTGATGGGCAGGAAGGCTGTTTATTCTTTTCCATCTGCTGTTTTTATTGTAAAGTCACAAAAAGTGCAGATGCATTTCTACAATACCTTTTAACAGTTTTGCAATTAAAATAAAAACACAAATAAAATTTAAGCAAGTCAGATTAGGTTTAAAGGGCCAGTTCTTTATAAACTTGGTGGATGCTAATGGATTCAGTTATCCAAAAATTCCCTGTTGTGACCCATTGTTTTGCCCATGCAGGGCAAAGTAAAAAATGGCATTTAAAGACTGACAGGGTTATTCACAAAAGGGTGAAGAGTTAAGTGAACAATCTAGGACAACATAGCTGAACTAGAAAGTGAGCTGAGTTGGAGAATTTTTCAAAATCGGCTTTTTGTGGCCTCGATTGATCAGTTGCCCTGCCTTCTCCAAACTCTTCACCTTTTTGTGAATAGGGATGAGCCGAACACCCCCCTGTTCGGTTCGTATTCGAACATTCGAATGGCCGAAATGTTCGAATACGAAATCTAACTCAATGCAAGTGTATGGGGGTCGAATGTTCGACCCCCATACAGTTGCCGGTACATGTAATAAATACAGTGTACTGGCCCCCTTACCTCCGCTGCTTTCCCGGCCTCCGGTCCCCTGATCTGTCCACTCACTGTCCCGGCCTTCTGTCCCCTGGTCCGTCTGCTCGCTGTCCCGGCGGTCCGTCGGCTTTTCTCCTTAAGTCCGGCCGCGGCTCCTCTGCCCCGCCCCCTGCCTCCACTTTGTCTGCAGGCTGGGAGCCATACCTTCAGGCACCTCCTCCGCTGAGCCCTGATTGGGCAAAGTCTTGCACCTGACCACACTTACTCCCCTTTCCCACCGTGTCGTTTGTCTTTTGTGATGTCACTTGTTGCCTAACGATGTTGCATCCCTGCCTTAATGTCTGAATATCAGATATTAATATACCATTAGTTTGATGAACAGTTCTTCAGAACTGGGTACCACCTACTCATACCCATAGTAATATTATGGCACCCTGTTTACTGAGGTTCAAAGCTTCATTCAATTGTTCCATGGAGTATTTCACATCCCCTTATGATGCTATTCTGTTCTAAGAACTGCTGTCAGGATGCCAGGGGCATCACCTCCCCACGAGGTCAGAGGGTACGGCGTAGGGTAAAGACCTCCCTTCAGCCTGCCAGACCCACGGGCGCAACGGCAGCCACTACGCGTGCGCAGTACACAGGCTGCGCGCGCAACGCGCGTGAGCCTGTTTAGAGCTTCAGTTGTGGCCTTGCTGGGGGAGGTTCCCCAGCCCACACACACACATGCCTTTCGCCTGCCAATGGCCCTCGGGAAGGGAAGCCTCCTGGTCGCCTCCGAGACCAGGGGGCGGACTCACACCCCCTGGCTATAAAAACCTGGCCAGAGCCCTGGCTCAGTGCTAAGTTATTCCACCTCATGTGTGGAATAACTTAGACATACAAAGCTCTCCTCCTATGTGCCTTGCTGCCAGTTACCTGAATCCTCTGCTGACTTCCTGTGTACTGACCTTGGACCGACTATCGCCTCTGACCCTTTGCTGCCTGCCTCGACCTCGGATTGCACTCGACCACCCCTTTGGATTGCCCTTTTCTTACCTTGCCTCTGGACTTTTAGGCTGCTTCCTGCCAGCGGGTTCCCTCCGTGCTGCTTGCCCACGGACGCACCTGACATAACTCAGCCATTACAATTGAACCTGCAGGAGCGGCAGAGGCCGTCATCACCCTCTCCCAACAGCTGGGCCTGATGACACAGGCATTCCAGGAGATGCAAGCCAGCCACGAGCATCTGTTCCAGAGGGTGGTCACACAGGAGCGATGCAGCGCAGAAACCACCGCGCTGCCCCCCTCACCTCCGCCCACTCCGGCATGCGCCGTGGAAGTGGTCTCCAGTGAGCCGTCGGTTGGCCTCCCAGAGTGGTTCACAGGCGACCGAAAGAAGTACTGCTCATTCGTCCTCCCCTGTGAGCTCCTCTTCGCCCTGAAACCATACCAATCCGTCCCCAGACCGGGCACCTGCTCCTCCCCCGTCCATCCAGGTGAATAACAATGATGAATACGAAGTCCAGGAGATCGTGGACTCCCGCCACCGGCACTTAGCCAGGTCTACTAGGTTTATGGAAATTTAGTTTATTTCATTTAACTTTCTTTGTATTTATTTCCTTTTCTTAAAAAGGTTATTTTTGTACTGTTCCTTTAATTATTTTATCTGATTTTTTTCTACAGTTTTTTTTATTTCTCTGGGAAAAATATGTAAAATGAGGTCAATGAGGGGTTGCATTTTTGGCCAAAGAACAAATCGAAGATAGTCTTGTTTACTGACCCCAAAATGGCAAAATTTTGCAAGCATCTCCAATTTTGGCATTTTTGAAACTTTAGATTTCACTCATGCCTAATTATATTAGTTCTGAGTGCATACAATGTAGAAAGTTGCATAGTGTTATATGGTATACTTGCTGTATTTTTCTTGAAGACATTTCGCTGGCCATCCACCTAGCTTTCTCAATTTAGAAGACTAGTTGGATGACTGTCTTCAGTTGCCTTGATTTATTTTTTACAGATATCTGCATAGTGTTCCATGTCTCACTTATTTGACAAATTAAGAACTTGAGTAGACATGGTTTCTTTTTTTGTATGTTCTGCACTCTTTAAATGTATGTCTGTAAATTTTCATGTAATGGTATAGTAAAGATGACCTTCTGAGGTTGAAAAGTCCTACTGAGATCTGTTATCAGTGAAAACAAAGCAGGTCAAATGCAATGCCTGCTGTGCTGCTTTCGAATAAACATCCTTTATCAAGAAAGCCTGTGTACGCAAACCATAAGTTTAAAAAAAAAAAATTCTTACCAATGTTTTGTTAGGAGAATGAGAGTTAATGCATTGTATGTAAATACAGTTTTTTGTGCTGCAGTTCAGTTTGCCCCAGTGAGCAGTGATGAGCAAATGTTCTTGGGTTTGACTTTCAGGCCATTCATTAAAATGTTGTTTAATTCCAGAATTTGCAACCTTTAAAGCTTTTTGTACTTTTGTACTAAACCAAAAAAAAAGCAAACTATGCTATACAAATTATTTTGCTACTATTTGGCATCTGGCACGAATTTGAGGGCTTTAAACATTGAGTGGTGTTCCACCACTCAATTCTGGCCTATTACTACTATTTAAAAGATCAGATTCACAGCAAAATCTACCCACAAATACTTCTTTCGAGTTCAAATTAAATGATATATACATTTATTTTTGATATTTACACATATTACTCATGCAAATTATGTGATGCTGGAATACAATGCTGTTAATGCTGAGAATCGTACTGCTACGGTATACTGCATACAGATTAAATGTGTCTCTTACAAATGTAATTTGAAGGACTGGTGTTTTCCTCAAATTTCCCTCGAAGTTGCATAAATCAGAGGCCCTCTTCCTGCTGAACAGTATTTCTTTTTTTTCCCCATTTGTACTTGTCTCCCATGGCATTGTCAGAACTGGTATTCATAGTTTGCCCCTTCCCCATTGACTTCAATGGGGAAGGTTTCAAGGTGATTCTGGAGGAAAGATGAGATCCCTAGTCCTGGGTCCAGGCTTTAGCAGTGGCCAGCACTCCATAATTGCACAAGTGTGCACAGCCATTAAGAAAAGCATGCTGGCTAGGGGAATTAGCTCCTGCTGGGAAAGAGGAACAGACCGTGTTCAGGTGTCAGGAGAACGCCCCCAGAAGTCAGAGAGGAGTCAAGCGGTGAGTGTGCTGGAGGCACACTAAGACAGCCAGGGAGGCTGGGAGAGAACTGGTGAGGCTAGGAGAGCCGTGAGCCTGAGGGGCCACCAGTACCAGCGTGGGACAGCACTTCAAAGGGGACCAGTGGGTCGTAAGTGCTAATGTTTAAAGTGGAAGCCAGGAGGTTGCTATTGTGTTGTTTTGAAGCCTTGCACGAAGGTTATGTTCAACCACCTGTGCGAGGGTATCCAAGAAGGATATATGAACTTTTTTTGAATAAAAGTGGGCTACCGAGCCCTTAAACCGACGATATTGCGGGTAGACTGCATTCTTAAGCACTCACCATATGTGCTAATATCCCCGAACATCACAATATATATATATATTTATTTATTCTCTAGCTGTGTAAAAATAATCATATAATATTATTATATGATTACAGAAAAGGAAACATCATAATGCGAAGCTTAGATAGTAATGTCAAAAGTATAGTCATGCTTATAGAAAAATGTTGTGCGCATCAGTGTGTGTATGTCTGTGAGTGTGTATGCAATCGACTTCCCTTAAGGGGCCTTTCATACCAGCTGCATGCTGAAATGATCAGTTTTAGTGTGCAGGCTAGTGCCCCCTGTGTGGTGGTGGCAGGGGTGGCGGTGTTACAATGCAAGGCATTACTTTATTGAAATGCAACAGCTTATGGTAATGTAATATTGTCTTTTGAGTACTAGATGGCGCTATAGTGCACGTCTAGTGTATGCTGGTTTTCTGTACGCATACTTTTGTCTATGGTATATATCTTTCCTGTTTGATGCTATATTCCTGTAGTTTCAGATGTAATGTTCTTATAAGCAAGTCAAATTTGATTAAGCATTCCTCATGATCTCAGTGCTTCATCTAAACACATAACCAATGCACTTTACTCATTCTTATGCACCGCAGTTGAGCTCCAGTGCCTTGCAGAAGAATGCAACATGATTGCAGTTGTCCGCAGTGCACTACAGCCCACATGAAGGCAGTGTGACCAGGGGACATAGAAAACAATTGCAGTGACTGGCGCTGATCAAGTGCAAAAAAATGCCAGTCACTGTGCATAGTGTGAATGGGCTCTTATAGTCCTAGACTATAGAAACTACAATTTATAGCTCATGTATAATGTAACTCAAGTTGTAATATGCAACAATAATAATAGCTTGCAGATATACGTCCAAGCTCTTTTAATTGGTGCTTTATACAGCTGTTGGGATTCGGATCTTCCACTTGTTAATATATGGAATAATAAATCAGTGATCATGTTATACATAGACCACACTGTAATTCAATTTCTTTACGTTCAGTATGTATATAATAATAACTAAATACATTAACTAAATAAATATATGCATTATATACTACACACAGATTGTGACTTCTTTTCTCCTTGGTTCCTTTTCACGCTATAGTGTTGCTGTATCGTGTGTGATGCGCATTCCCTTGCATACATGGGATTTTTTTCCCCCAGGGTTTTCTGCGCATCTCCATTGATTTCAATAGGTTCCTAGACATGTGACAAATGCGGGAAAGTAGTGCATGTAGCAATCTGTTGTGTGTTCTGCATTTTAGAAGCATGTTCTTGGGCATCTGAAAAACGATTCATGTTCTGGGCCCTTTTTCGTTGCCCGTAAGTGTGTTTGGTGTTTTGGACGCGTTCCATGTGCGTGCACCAAGGTGCAGAGTTTTTTCCCATGTTTGGCGCGCATTCACGGAATGCGATGGTGTGAACAGGGCCTTGAAGCTGAACTCCAGCTATAGAAATATATGTATAATTACATTGGTCCCACTTGGCACAAGGTAAGTGTATATAAATTATATATTGGCAGGACTAGGGATCTTGTAAAACACTGTAATAGCTGCAACTACTACATGCTAGGTGTTCTTTGATTGGACAAAAGGCAGCTTCCCCCTGATCCAATTAGAGAATGCCTAGTATTCATTCATAAAAATACTAGGTGTTGATTGAATGGTCCCTGTAAAGAGCAAGCGTGCAGGTGACAGTATCCTTATTTTGTTACACATGTGCCTGCATTTTTTATACTTGGTATTGGATTATTCTGATATGAGCAGTGTACTTGTAAAGTAGTCACCGCTCCAACCTTGCTACCCTGATGGACTACAATCTCATGTTTAGTTTACTAATTTGTATTGAGATTGTAGTCTATCACGAGAGCGAGCTTGGAGCCGTGGCTACTTTACAACATAAACAGGGACCATGAGGAACAAAAGTAGCCACCCTCCAGAAGGAAGGACAGTGTCAGCACCAATTCAGAGATGATTGGAGGATCTACAGCCGAGTGATACACAAATAAGAGACATTTTAGTTAATAGTTAGGGTACTTGAATGCATTTTTAAGATTTAAAGGAGAACTATGAGGTGAGTGCTTTTCACTCATCCTCATAGTTCTAGCAGACCTGTGACAATGAAACTGTCACAGGTAGGCTAAGTAGATCGGGAAGTGAATGAACACATACCGGCACTCTCTCCCTTCTCGATCTTGTCACGGCACAGAGCTGTGACAGGGGAGGGACTGGATTCCCCGCTCCGATCCTCCAGCGCTGACTGGCTGAACGGACAGGGGAGGGGGCAGGTACAGCTGTCTCTGCCTCTAGATAGGCAGAGCCAGCTGTCACTCTTGCAGCTGGGCGGATCCAGACATAATTGTCGGGATCCGTTTCAGCGGCGGCGTCTCAGAATACCGCAAGCTGTAGCTCGCGGTATACTGAGCTTAGGGTGACGGGAGGACGCTAGTTTGTGTCCTCCCGTTACCCCTAGGAGAACTATGGGGACAAGCCCTAACCCCATAGTTCTCTTAACTCCTGAGTTTAGTGTCAATTTAAATTCAGATTTTTTTTGTTTAGATTGAAATATTTATTTGGGCTGAATAAAGGAATTTTACTGAATTTCAATAGATTCTGTGACCAAATAATCAAATGTGTCACATTTTCTGAAATAAAGAATCCCTTCCGAATAAATTATATATTTTTTTAATTTAATTTTTTTATCAAAGTCTGATATTAATGGAGTATATTAGGAATACAAATACAGGACCAGACATTCAGTTCCAGTAAAAACATGGAATTGATGATCTGTACAAATGGTGAAGGTGACATGAACTGCTGAGGAACCTCTACTGATATACTACTTTCACCTTCCTGATACATATACTCAGCTGAGAATGCTCCAGGCTCGGTGCAGGGAGATCAGCTTCAGAGGGGATTTGCTTATCTGTTACTAAAACCTTTGACATCATTCTTGCTCAGTCAAGAAAATTCCACTCTTTTTGTGAGGTGGTATTAAATAATCTATTGCAGGATAAAAACGTGATGGGGATGCATCACATTAACGTAGCCGTATTTCTCAGAGAGCTAAAGAAAACAGTGTTAATCATGTTACATTACTCACTGGGTTCTCAATGTTTCATTAATCATTTGCAGGTAAAGGAGGCTGACTTTTATTAAATCTTCCATCTATGCATATTTGCATTTTTCTCATCTTTCATAGATATTTTTTTTATTTCAAAACCACTTCTTGCAATTTATGCTGTGTAAGAATATGTTCTTTACGGCCAGTAAAACATAATTGATTTAACTCCCTGTGCTACTAAGACTATTACCTACTGGGCCAGTGGTGTTGCCTTGAGTTAATCCTGTACTATTCTGCTCATTTGGTCTAGGAAACATTGCAACTGTGGTAAAGAGGAACTCCAGGAATTAACAAGGTTAACCCTTGACCCCCCTCACTGCCAGGGTTAACTGCTTGTTTTGGGCTAGGGACTGAAGAAAATATACCGGCACTCACCTGATTCTCGATTCCACTTGGCTTCTAGACCAGGTCCCTGGGGCCTCTTCTCCCCCGGGCTCTGGGCATGTCCATTCACCTGCATTAGACATGAGGACGCCAAGGGACATAACTAGACATGTGCAATGCCAAAAAAATTGTTTAGTTTCGTTTTAAATTCGGATTTGTGTTATTTTGTTTTTCGGGATTCGGGTGTGAAAGTCAATTCGGATTCGGAATTCGGATTCGGACGAAATTCGGTAGCGGTAGGTCGAACGTTCGTTTCGTTTTCTGTTCTTATTCGTTTCGTTCGTTTTGAGGGGGAAAAAATGTTTTTCTCCTTCTCTAATGTCACTTTGCTCCAACGAACGAAACAAATAAGAAACAAATAAGAAATGAAAACGAAACGAACGTTCGAACTACCGCTACCGAATTTCGGAAATGGAAATTCGGATTCGTTTGCATTAGTTATGTCTGTAATTCGGAATTCGGATACATCCGAATGTCCGAATTTCCGAAAATTCGTCCGAATTCTGATTCGGAACGAAACGAATTGCACATGTCTAGACATAACTGATACGTACCGAGATGGAGACTGAGCTGACCAGAGGGCTACCCTTGCACCACTTCTCCAAGGAGATGATGACCGGAGGAGTTGGGACTCAGGGATGCACAAGTGCCACTGCGTTGGTAAACACGGCTCATGCATTTGAGTGCGTTGATCTCAGAACGGTAATGGCAGGGACTGGGCCACAAGCTGGGCAGCAGTGTGGAGTAATGGGCTGGAGCTGACTTGAAGAGACACAGCACAGAGGAACACTTGCAAGAATATCGTGCAAAAATCGAGAAACAGAGAGTAGTCGGGGTCACAAACCAGGGTCTAATACAAGGAAGTCAGTTGCCGGGTAGAAGGGCCAAGTTAGTAATCAGAAGCAGAGTCAGGGATGTAGCCGGGTCAGAACATCGGAAAGCCAAGCAACAGGAACAGGAGACAGGAAACAGGATACAGCTGAGACCAGTCAGCAATGGATTCAGTACTCACACTGACTTTATAGTGGCTCAGACATCACTGCAGTTTGAGGGAGGAGAGTAAGTAGCACCTGTGATGATAGACTATAACTTCAATTCAAATGACTAAATATTGAGATTGTAGTCCATCACAGGAGTGAGCTTGGAGCAGTGACTACTTTACAACACACACAAGGACCATGGGGAACAAAAGTAGCCACCCTCCAGAAGGAAGGACAGTGTCAGCACCAATTCAGAGATGATTTGAGGATCTACAGATGAATGATACACAAATAAACTACATTTTTGTTAATAGTTCAGGTACTGGAATGCATTTTTAAGATTTTACTCCTGAGTTTAGTGTCACTTGAAGCTATTTCCACCTAGCATTGCTGTGTGGTGTAATTAAAAACAAACTTTGATAAAATATTGGCAAATAGAAAACCATTGTTTTAGCTAAATCAGGTTTGACAAAATTGCCGGCTTTTCTCTACTGGTTACTTTAAAGGCCTGCACATAAAAAATAATATGTAATGCGTATTACCATGCTTTCCAGAACTCCATTTGTTACAAAGCTAGATGTACACTTTAAGTGACTCTGTCACTAAAAAAGAAACTGTGCATTATAGCTGGTTCTATGACAAGGAAGTATATACTGACCTCTCCATGCACCACCAATACTGTTCTGATGATGAGAGCATGGCATGAAGTCTTCCACTGAAACCAACACTTGTGGGATTGTTGACCCCTTGGCCCTCTGGTTTCACTGCAGACCCTAACATCAGTAGAGAATACAGAAGTGATGTGTGAATTAGTAGGAGGAACCACCAAGTACAGCTGGAAGCCGGTAGATTGACACTCCTGGAACTGTCAGTTTCAGAAGAAGACTTCAGACACCAAGATCTCATCACCAGAGCAGCATTCGGCACTTTGGCATCAGGAAAGGTAAATATATACTTTCTTCTTTATTCAGCTTTTATCCACACTACATTTATTAACAATAGAGCCCCTTTAAATCTCCAGTACTTGAGTTAGTTTAGACAAAACTAAAACATGAGTTTTGGCTAGACCAATTCTTTAACAAGCTTTGATGATGTTGAGGCTGCTTTGTACTGCTTTAAGAATCAGGATAAGGATGGGGTGAAAGAGAAGTGATATAATATACATGTTAAAAAAAGAGTTGTGCAATTCAGCTGTAGGTGCCCCGCAGTCTATCACTGTACAGAAATCTTTAGCTAAGTAGGATGTGCAAGCAACTATTGTATCATTAACAACCTGCTGAATTCTGACATAGACAATGCCACATCTCCACAGTTTGAGGGAGGAGAGTAAGTAGCAATACATGGTTGTGTTAGCATAAAAAGCTCTACTGAGCTCAGTTCATGTAAACTCTCATGTCTCTGTTTCACTTACTTAAGCATAAACCTTAAAGCTTTACATTGCCAATAACTAGACAGGCTGTCATGATTCATTGGGAAAACAAAAGCAGAATCCACATGACAGTGCCAGCCTTCTCCGAAGTGGCTTTTGCCTGTAACATTTGGAAAAGACAACAAATAACTTTTGATTTATGAAGTATAATAATATATACAGTGATATTTTTATGGCCTAGTGTGGATTGTGATGGTGCGTTTGCAAATCTCAATCCTGTCTAGCTCTGGTTTATAAAATTAAAAGATGGAAATGAATTGTATTGCACAAAGCGAGTAAAGAATGTCTTTATAGATAATTTGTTATTAAATGTTTGTGCTACAAAATTAAACAGTTCCCGAATGGGTTGTGTCACTTTTCCAATCTTTTTCACTCTGAAACAAATAAGCAACTTACACCCCTGGCATTTAGGATCAGAGACTGGTTTATAGATGGTGAAATATTCAACTGTCTTTTTGTGTTCTCTTGTTATTTATGTGAATGTGAGTCTTGAAGGTGCAGCCCAGTTAACATAACCATTTTGTAAGTAAGCTTTTCATGTTGGCTTTTGTCATGCATAGGGAATTAGGGATGAGCGAAACTGAGATCTATAATTTCCCTGAAATGTTTTCCAAAATTAGAAAATCTCAGCAAAATTTCTCTATTTTGGAGATGCATTGAAGTCATGATTAAGGTGGTGCATGGTGGTTTTTAACGTTGCAATAGGTTTTAACACATTTCCCCTGCAACAGATGAGGTACTATGCTAATTGTGCCTCTAGCCTGTGTCTCCTACCTACCCTCTGTTCCAGCAAAGCAGTTTCCATCAGTCTATTCAGCATTAAACTTTTCCGGAAGTGTTGGATGCCTGTGTCCTCCACCATCAGCTGGTCCCTAACTCCAACCCTTGCCTCACTGCTGAGTCCTTTAGAGATGTTACTGTCTGAGACAGTACCATTTCTTAGTCTCACAGAGTGGAGCATGAGCGGGAGGTAGCACAGTATCATGTGACATAAGGCACAGACCTTCTCCAATGCAGAGGTGAGTGAACCTTGTGTTGACGACAATCTATCTGATTCGCTACTGTGATCCGATGCAAACTGGCAAAGCTCACTATGGTAATCACTAGTAAATTATGTTTAAGCACAGACTTCCCATCTTTACTCTCTATGCTCTAGTAAGCCAATGTGATAGCTGTTTATGAATGACCATACTAGGCGTCCGGGGTAAGAATCCCAACCGTGCTGTCATTTATATCTACATCAATTAAGTAACAGGAAATATTGGAGCTACATAGTTACTCACAGGCACTCATTGCATTTAACCAAAAATACATAAATAAATAAATAAATTAGAAATCTTTCTCAGAACCATAGACCTGCAGTTGATCCAGAGGAAGAGAAGAGAGCAAGATCCACTGTGCTCCAATATAGAAAATATTACTTGCTAATATCCAAAGGCAATTGGATACTCCCTGGATCAACAATATACAGTAATTTTTCTTTACACCAAGTTTACTGTATGGACCATTGATGTGTTAATGCAAAGAAGAATGCTTCCTAATGTGTAACGACAACATGAAAATCTCAATTCCTTTTATAACAAGTAAACTTGTCATCAACTGTGTAATTTGCATAATTGGCCACCTATATTCCCTGTGCTGTCATTCATACACTAGAGCAGTTAATCTAATTGGTTTTCCTGCAAGAGCAGGGAGCCGTCCAGAGCTAGTAGGAAGTCCAAAGAACTTGTTCACATCAAGAGAGGCACTTATTTATTTATTTTTTTCATTGTTGGATGTCCACTATCAGTGTTTTTTTTTACTGTTCTCAGTTGAATCCCAGTGGTGTGAGTGCCTGTGACATTATTGACTAATTCAGTGGCAATGTGCAATTTAAAACGCAAACTCATTTTTTAGATATGTAGTGACAACACTTTGCTTACAAAAAATGGGCACTATGATGAATTATGGGGTCATAATATTTCTCCAGTGGATCAGAATACAAGTGACATAATTGTAGCTAAAAGTAGCCTAATGTGATCAGTACATTGCCACACATTTCACCATGTGCATAGGATTGTATTAATGGTTCAATATACGTCTCTCAAAAGCATAATCAATGGAAGCCCCCAATCCCTTCTCTAGTTCCGGAGGATATGGTATGTTTCATCAAACCTTATGGGCTTGGGGAAACTCACAAAGCAGCCACAGCTCATATTCTTTGTCCCGTGGGCACAAAGCCCCATCTCTCTTGACCGGTGCAGGCAAGAAAAGCATGCTGCAGCTTGATACTGGTTCTCACAGAAACAATTGACGCACAAAGGACGGTTATCACAAGCTGGATAAAGTTTTTCCCTGAAGTCAAAACATTCTGTAAAGAAAAACAGGCTCCTCCATCTCTAACATGTTTCAACAAATGGCTTCTGCAGGCTTTCTCAATAGTATGTGATCTGTTCACGAGAACACAAGGAAATCTAACTATATGCTTCAACCAGTGACCAAAGGACAATTCCATCTTATGCTTGTTGGACATACTATTAAAAATCGTAGACATGAACCACCTGCTGTCCGGAGCAATTTTCTTACTATTTGCACACACATGATATAATCTAAATTTTTGGCTAGAAAACAGCTTCAGACCCCCAAACAATGATATATTTTCTGAAATCAGAGGCCGTATAAAATTAAAAAATGCTAGTTGCAAATTTTTATGTCACACAGTATTTGCACAAATGTTTATCAAACCAGTATTTTTAGCATAAAATACACTAAACATAAATTTAGTGCATAGAAACAGAATATAATCCCCACTTTTTTGGTAAAATATAAAAGATGGGGTCACGTTGGGTAAATAGATACCAAACATGTCATGCCTTAAAATTGTGTTCGCCCGAGAAGCTACAAAAAACTTCAATACCTAAAATTTCCCACAGGGAACATTTTAAAAGCTTTTACCGCTCATCAGGGGACAGCGGGGCCTGGGGAAGCCGATGGCGGCCCCGGCGGGGCAGGGGAGGACACAGCGCCGCATTGTATAAACGATCGTACATTAACAGCCATTGCCGGCTGTTTAAAATTACCTCAATAATTTGGCTGCAGTAGCAGCCGTGTTCTTGGTTTAACCACTTCTGCGGGCCGCCGTTAATTTGTAGTTGTTTGGCTTACTCCCCAGTGACACTACCTCACTTTAGGGCTATGTCACCCTTCATTGTACTGAGAAGGCTTTTCACAAGATTTTGTAACCTGCCTGTGGGAATTTTGATCCAGTTAGCCAAGAAATAATTTGTGCGTTCAGATACTGATGTTGGATGAGAAGACCTGGTTTAATTTGGCATTCCAATTCTTAGAGTTCAAGCTGTTCCACAAAGTTGAGATTAGAGCTCTGTGCAGACTACTCAAGTTCCTCCACACCATACTAGTCAAACTGTGACTTTATGGGCTTGGTTTTTGCACCCGATTTAAATACTTTGGTGGGATGTTTACATATTTTTTTACCACACAGTGTTTAGATAACACATGTTTCAGCACTACCATATTTTAGTACATATGTGTTTCAATCAAATAAGCTATAAGGAGATGTAAAATGGATTTAAGAAGAATGATCTGTTTGCAGCCTTAAATTCTGACTGGCAAAAGCAAATCCTGCATTAGCCCACGCTCTAGCTGCAAAGAGAATACAATGCCTGCATTGGCCCAAACCTAAGCTTCAGAGTGCACACAATGCCTCCATCGGCCCAATGCCTAGCTTCAAAGCATACACAATGCCTGCATTGGTCCAGACTCTAGATTTAGAGTGCATACAAGGCCTACATTGCCCCTTGGACTAGCTTCTAAGTGCATAGAATGTCTGCATTGGCCCAAACGCTAGCTTCAAGGGGCACACAATGCCTCCAATGGCCCAAGATCTAGCTTCAGAGTGCATGCAATACCTGCATTTGTCCAAGCTGTAGCTGTGAAGTGCATACAATACCTGTATTGGCCCAAGGTCTAGTTTCAAAATGCATGCAATGCCAGCATTGGCTCATTGGCTGCATTAAGCTGCATGCCTATCACTAAGCACAAGAAACATAAAAAAGGAGTCTTATTTATAGTGTATAGTAGCCTCTTTGCCTTTTAAGACCTCATATGTTTAGGAGGGCATCTTTACAGTTGCATATGACACCACTACTGTAGACATGTCTCAACTTTCTCTTACTTTTCCGACTTTCTGGGTAAAATAACATGAGATTATTATTTGCTGACAGTAAAAATGGCTGAGTGCAATAGGTCATTGTTATAGTTCCTATTTCTTCTCCTGTTATTTCTGGTGATATAGCATTTAGCAAATGGATTGGAATCCTTTTAACGTTAAATAATATCTCTGCAGGATGGGAAAGTCTGTCATGGTAAGAATTAGAACACAGTTCACCTGGATAATGAATTGCAGTACATCATTCTCGTAATCAGTCGTTCCTATGCTCAGAAGTATCTTTCTCCACAGCTGCCCAAGAACTGTCAAAGAAAAACACATTTAACAATAGAGGTGTACTGCATAAAGGTAATACATAGGATTTCGCTTGCTCTAGTTTAAAAGTTCTGAATCAGTCTCATATATATAGGCCCCTAGATGTTTTATTTCATTTTGATTAATCCATAAAGAGTGAAAATAGGACAACTTAATGGCGCAGTCACATTTATTAAGGAATGCATTGCTCTCTCTTTTAAGTTTTCAGTTTAATAAGGGGCACAGTGTCACAGAATACGGCACTATAAGTTGCCAGGATTTCTTTTTTCCTCAACTAATTTGGGGTAAGAGCAATCATAAAATAAAGATACCCATACAAATGACAGTTATAAATTATCTGTGCAGAGAGCAGAGCTATGGGTGGGACGCAGCAGCAGCCATGACTGGTCTTTATTACAGGAAACTTCTGAGTTAGAGGAAGTGTAGGAGTGCAGGAGTTATTTTATGCTGGTCGACAGATATGGAAGAAATACACCAAGAAGAAGGACATTAAGGTGTGAGTAAGAATACACATGTCTTATATTCGGATGTTATTTGATTAGCCTAGATGTCACATTTAAAGAGTAACAACAAACAAAACCATCAGTGAGCTACTAATACATTCCATCACGTCTGTAAAAAAATAAGTCAAGGCAACTGGACTTGGTGTATCTTTCTTGAAGGCGTTTCACTGGTCATTTCAAGAAAAATACAAGTCCAGTTGCTTTGACTTATTTTTTTTACAAATATACCATGACCTGAATGAATGAGAACCTTCACAGACATTCCAGCACATGATGTATCTTAATCTGAATTGTTTGTAATCGTCTGCATCCATAGCATACACAGACCACCTTACGGGGTCAGTAGAAGGGGACAGTGGGAGCATACTTTCCAAAATATGTGATGTGTAGCTTCTCTCTCTTTCTACTTCTTGTACCAACAGTCACCTTCACATGTCCATGGCAGGTTTGAATCTGGTGGATGTGGGAATCTTAGTACTGTCTTTTTTTTATCATGCCTTCTACATGAGAAGAAACTTGGTGGGTGCATCAGCATCAAAACAGACACTGCCCTAAATTACCGGCAGGAGAAAGTGGGGTTGAATGGGGCACTACAGCAATGCCTAGATAAAAACAAAACTGCTGGAATAAATGGCTAAAACACGCTTCTTGTATGCAATGTTGATTTTTCTAAAATTATTTGTATGCAAACTTTTTTAAATTTGTGGGGTTTTTTTGGAGGGTTGTAGTTTAAAAATAAAAAATAAAAAGGAAAAGGCATTGTACTGGAAACATAAGTCTTGTGACTTTTTTGTACTTCAGATGGGTTAAAGTAAAGTAATGTAGTCCCCAGCTGGAGGGGCAGATCTTGGTGAATATATATTCCTGGATCTTTTTATCATGATCATTATTACTAAATCACACTGTTTTCCATGGACCAAAAAGTTGATAACCCTAAGACCTGTGGAAGTCCATCTCAGGCTGTGAGGGTTAAGGGGAATCAGATTCGCGCTCCAGCACTAATCAAAATTATCATTTTAGGGATGCTCACACTGAATCCAAAAGACACAATGTCCACCAGTCAACTTATATTTTTCTATAAAATACTATTTAAGGTACTCATAGATGTTAGATGCATGCAATTTTGACAGGTTGTGCAATATTTAGGGTTGTATATGTGATAGTGTTTAAAAAAAAAAACACCTATCCCTATGTGACAGTTTCTTACTTTATTCTCTTGTGATTCAGGAGGCTGGCTGTGATGGTTACTGTGTATTATCCAAACCTATCACTTTTGGCTAGACACCATGTTTTTTTCTGCATGTAATTAAATAAGAAACAACACCTTAGACTAATAACACACAGACCTGTCCCTTTTGAAAAATGTTGGTTATTGCAACTAAGGAAATGCTTTTACGGACTTAATTTGCTGAAAAACAGAATTTCTGAAAAAGTGCTATTTGCATAAGTATCTTGTTTTGAAAATGCAAGTGGTCATGCTCTGTCTGGGAGCCTGATCTATGGGGTTCATTTGAAGACCTTCCTCCTTAATATTTCTGCTTTGTATTACCTTTATTGTAGCTTTCCATTTTTAACAACTACAGGTTTTTTTTAAGATATAGGTTGGCCAAAAATATCCAAACTGGGTCTGCAGCTCCTTTGTAAAACAAGATTTTGTTGCCAGAATTAAAACTTGTAACAAGATTGTATTTAGCATTTACAAGTGTATGACAAATGTTGAACCATCCCCTGCCTCACCCATCACGGGAATAGTACTCTCCCATTTCATGGGTGATCGCAGGTACTTTAACTTGTTTCTTTTTAAAAATACAAAAATAAAAAATATTTAAAGAAAACTGCATGAATTGGTAGTTTGTATCTGCCTGGAGTTCCCGAGACAACTGTAGTGGTATCTGTAGTGATGTCTAAGCCCAGGAACAAAAAAAAAGTAATAGTTTGAAGCTTACCAGTCCCTAGATGTGGTCACTACAATAGTTTTTGTTTTTTCCCAGGCATGTTGTCCTTTATTTTCACTTGGTGTTCCTTCTGGTAACACACTTCACTTCCTAGGGTGACTATTGTAACTCACGCAACATTTGTCACCCTAGGCAGGTCTGCAGAATCTTCTCCATTCCAAAGACAGAGGTGTTATGTAGTCTGCATAGATAGTAACTGTTAAGAGTGCAGTACAGGCAGAGAACACAGGAAGTTTGCAAGCTTTTTGGAAAAAATATAAGAACACACTTCCAATGGTACATTTAACAGACCAAGGAAGCAAATAAAATAAATTAATTTTTAGGGTTTATATAAACTTTATGGGTGAGAGCCCCCCCCCCCCAAAAAAAAAAAATAT
>NW_017306370.1:924176-931208 GCF_000935625.1 Nanorana parkeri | reverse complement strand
CAGACCAATTCTGACCCTTTTTTACACCCCAAAAAAAAAAAAAACATGGATTTAGGGTAGTTCAGTTTTTCATTTAGGACCATTTACACGATTACATTGCAGTACATTACATTGCAGTAATATGCATTGCTGCCTGCCATTCATTTTAAAAGGCACTCCAACACGCCTGCATTGTCATACATACGTAGGGTAGAGCGTTGCTTTGCCAAGAATGGTGCATTTCTGTTTTTTTACACATTTGGATGCTTTGACAAGTGTAGTAAGTTAAATGGAGCAACCGTAAGCTGAAGGAGCCATTTAAAGCCCATTGCACCCTTCAAAAAACATATTAATTCTGCCTTCCATATTGACTTAAAATAATAACATGTCAGCCACAATGAAAATTCAGTTTTGCTCTTTACCCACAACCTATGGAGTGCTAGTTCTTTCTGTAAATACCTTAATGCCAGCTTACCACTGCAAGTTTAACCCCACCCAGACCTTTTATTTAAAGTTAGAACCACTGTCAGCTGTCATCCCTAATAATAATGATATATATGACATATATTATTATGATTAAGGATGCACAGATCCATTTTTTCAAGACCAAGTACAAGTGCTGATACTTTTACTCAAGTACTCGCCCATACTAATTACCGATACTTTTTTTTTTACTGTCATGTGACAGTTTTTCTAAAACAATACAGACTAATGATTTTAGGACAGTGGTGGAAAGCCGAGGCCTGGATGCAGCTGACACAGTTGCTACCCTGGTAGTTCTGCCACTGACTCCAAGCTGTACAAGGACTACAAATACCACCAATACATTATATAGCAATGCAGAATACCACCCACTATAGAGGACTACAAATCCCAGCAATACAATATACAGCAATGCAGAATAATACCATCAGCTATAGAGGACTACAAATACCAGCAATACAATATACAGCAATGCAGAATAATACCATCAGCTATAGAGGACTGCAAATTCCAGCAAAACATTATACAGCAATGCAAAATAATATAAAGCTCCATACTCTGTTGTCCACCAGGGCTGCGTGCAGGGTCTCACCAAGTCTGCATGCGGTCTCACCAGGGCTCTTCTAGCTTCTTGTCTACATATTAGGTGAAATAAAAAACAGGAATTGAGGAGGAATCCCCCACCCCCACCCCAATGGGAGAAACAAACAGAAACAAATTTCTAGTCGAATGAAGAACGTATAGAAGCGTAATCAGAATTGTATTCCTGTCTATATCTTTAATTTCCTTATATACAGTACCATTAAATTATCATAAATTTACATACCCACAGCTAAGATAAGAGTAAAATTTGTGTTGTGTACCTAATAATAACCTGCCTTTAGGACCAACATATGTGCGAAGGGAATGGTCCTCTGAGAAAGCTGTCATGTCACTTGATTCTAATTATCACCTGATGGTATTATCACCTTGTAATTAGAGTTTGGCTGAAGAAAAGGCCAAAAGTAGGTGAAAATCCTATTAACTGGTAGCGACATCGGATGACATGGAGCCCCTGAAGTGTTGTTTTCTGTCACCTTCACTAAATAAAGATGTAACAGAATTGAATAATTAGGAATAGCATCAGCTGCACCAAATTAATACAGAATGGTCAGATTGCAGGTTTTGCCGGAGTGCCCTATTAAGAGCAATGAATAAAGACTAGCAGCCTTCAACACCAACATCAGAAGTCAGTTATGAATTGTTCTCTCTGTTCTAGACACTGACACTTGTAAGTCTAATAATTTAGGAAACGGGTACCCAAACTTTAGCCCTCCAGCTGTGGGGAAACTACAAATCAAAGGTCGGCTACCCTTGTAGTTAAATGGAGCAACCGTAAGCTGAAGGAGCCATTTAAAGCCCATTGCACCCTTCAAAAAACATATTAATTCTGCCTTCCATATTGACTTAAAATAATAACATGTCAGCCACAATGAAAATTCAGTTTTGCTCTTTACCCACAACCTATGGAGTGCTAGTTCTTTCTGTAAATACCTTAATGCCAGCTTACCACTGCAAGTTTAACCCCACCCAGACCTTTTATTTAAAGTTAGAACCACTGTCAGCTGTCATCCCTAATAATAATGATATATATGACATATATTATTATGATTAAGGATGCACAGATCCATTTTTTCAAGACCAAGTACAAGTGCTGATACTTTTACTCAAGTACTCGCCCATACTAATTACCGATACTTTTTTTTTTACTGTCATGTGACAGTTTTTCTAAAACAATACAGACTAATGATTTTAGGACAGTGGTGGAAAGCCGAGGCCTGGATGCAGCTGACACAGTTGCTACCCTGGTAGTTCTGCCACTGACTCCAAGCTGTACAAGGACTACAAATACCACCAATACATTATATAGCAATGCAGAATACCACCCACTATAGAGGACTACAAATCCCAGCAATACAATATACAGCAATGCAGAATAATACCATCAGCTATAGAGGACTACAAATACCAGCAATACAATATACAGCAATGCAGAATAATACCATCAGCTATAGAGGACTGCAAATTCCAGCAAAACATTATACAGCAATGCAAAATAATATAAAGCTCCATACTCTGTTGTCCACCAGGGCTGCGTGCAGGGTCTCACCAAGTCTGCATGCGGTCTCACCAGGGCTCTTCTAGCTTCTTGTCTACATATTAGGTGAAATAAAAAACAGGAATTGAGGAGGAATCCCCCACCCCCACCCCAATGGGAGAAACAAACAGAAACAAATTTCTAGTCGAATGAAGAACGTATAGAAGCGTAATCAGAATTGTATTCCTGTCTATATCTTTAATTTCCTTATATACAGTACCATTAAATTATCATAAATTTACATACCCACAGCTAAGATAAGAGTAAAATTTGTGTTGTGTACCTAATAATAACCTGCCTTTAGGACCAACATATGTGCGAAGGGAATGGTCCTCTGAGAAAGCTGTCATGTCACTTGATTCTAATTATCACCTGATGGTATTATCACCTTGTAATTAGAGTTTGGCTGAAGAAAAGGCCAAAAGTAGGTGAAAATCCTATTAACTGGTAGCGACATCGGATGACATGGAGCCCCTGAAGTGTTGTTTTCTGTCACCTTCACTAAATAAAGATGTAACAGAATTGAATAATTAGGAATAGCATCAGCTGCACCAAATTAATACAGAATGGTCAGATTGCAGGTTTTGCCGGAGTGCCCTATTAAGAGCAATGAATAAAGACTAGCAGCCTTCAACACCAACATCAGAAGTCAGTTATGAATTGTTCTCTCTGTTCTAGACACTGACACTTGTAAGTCTAATAATTTAGGAAACGGGTACCCAAACTTTAGCCCTCCAGCTGTGGGGAAACTACAAATCAAAGGTCGGCTACCCTTGACCTAGGAGCTTCTCATAACATTGTGCTGCACAGGCTAGAAGTTTATTCCTAAAGGTTCAGTTCTTGCTCTTTAAGGTGTAGGTACTGTAAATCCTAACAATGATTTTCTCACTTGGTCTGTTAAATATACACTTAACAGTGTTTTGTTATATCTGTTCTGTGCAAATAAATGCCTGTTGATCCCGAAAGAAATCTAGTGAGTTCATAACTTCCGGTGCACTCTGCCTTTGCAGCAGTCTTTCGCTCAGCAGTTTTTAGTTTTGAATCTGCGCTTGTGGATATCTAAGATGTCAATTGAAAGCTGCAGTACTATAGACAACTACGTCCAGATGAATGTTTTACCAAATATACAGCGCTAATCGTTCAATAAAAAAGGGGATGGATCTATAACTCTGATGACCTATTGAAGTGTGTGCACCATCTAATCTTACATATACAAATCTAATACCCGTGATATGATTATAAACCAATGTAAATATAAATAAATCAATTTGTGGAGGCCGCTTTGTAAATTAGATGCTGACCTCGTGCAAAAAACGACAGTTTGTGCCAAAAAGAATGGGTCTAGTCCTAAGATTGGTAACTATCCCTCATTCCTTGTATTTCTCATAAATCCTAATATGTGTGTATCAATTAATGGTGATATGTGTATATTAAGTTGATGTAAATTAGATATGAATAAAGGTGATTAATCTATATAATGAGTGAAAACCTTTTTTGAGTTAAACAAAAATGGCAAATCACTGTAATTAATATCCTTATACATAAACTCATACAATGGATATGATTATACCCTATTTGCAAGTGATAAATACCACAATATCTCTTAGGTGCTAATAACATATACACCGTGAACAGTCCATAATATAATGGAAAAAAGTCTCTGTGCAAAAAAATATATATATCTCTCCAATCGGTGCAATAATGTGACACTTCCAGAAATCCAGAGGTTTAGTGAAATTTGCTGGAGATCATATTGGTGTCAAACGGCCCCCCTCAAGAGTGTACACTCACCGCAATGTGATGGCTGTAGCAAACAGCCAAAATTGCATTTATCTGATAACCCACGGTGCTGCGGCGTCTTCAATGTACCCTTTTCCCCCCATGATCGATATCCAGAAAACGAAGTCGCTCCAATCTCGTTAGCAGTGCTTTCACAGGCCCGGACTCTGCGAGCAGCTCGGTAGGCCGCGTATACAGAAGATGTCAGCTGCACGGCGTCCCCTCCCGAATCCCCAATAACAACCTACACAAAAAAAATGTATGTTTAAAAAACAGCCACACAAATATGCAACATAGAAATTGCAAATGCCATCTTTTAGTTCTGCAGGACCTCTGCTTTCAGAAAATATAATAATGTTTGAAGAATGGCGGTCAAATAAAATTTTAACCCTTGCAGTGGGGCTACACCCACAGTGCAAGTGTCAAGTGCTTGTTTTGTCTAGGGAGCTAAAATAACAGAGCTATACTCACCTGAACCATGATCCAGACTGGCTGTTAGACTGGTCCCTGTAGCCTCGCTCCCCCTCCCCTCCAGCGGTCTAAGGTCCTGTGAGTCTTTATGTCCTCTGCAGTATATAGAACGTGAGGACGCTGAGGGACATTCCATCACTGGGGTGCTTCAGGTGAAAATAACTCCTTTAATTGTGCTCCCTAGACAAAACGAGCACTTAACCTTCACACTACGGGGTAGCCCCACTGCAGCAGTTAAGACTTTCTTCTTTAAAGTAATTTTGTAGTCAAAACTGCAAATAAAAAAATTGCTTTGGATATGAACTAGTTAAAGAAAAACCCTTACTGCTTTTTTTCCCTGACAGCTAGTTGTACAATCCATGTTTCTGCTGTGCTTTGGGCTTTATTTCATTAGTATAACGTAAGTATCTACACTGAACTGTGCCAAGTTCCACCGGGTATCAGCGTTGTTCAGAGATAGGCAATTAAATAGGTAGTTAAAAATAGGCACTGACTGGCTCATTTTCCATTGTTGTATTTGCAATACGACAACAAAGATGTGCAATAGTGACACAGCCCTACACATGGCATTGATTTAGACCCCTGTAGAAGAGCTGCAGGGTCAAAAGGATAATATGGAAATTTCGGAAGTCAGAGGATCAATTTCACCTGGCTTTGATTCATGGCCACTTACATTATCTGCATATCTCTTCTCATTAGGAGCTGTGTTACTGTAAACGACAACAGACAAGCCATTATCAAACAGATGCTGTAAGAAGAACAATGTCGATGAGTTATTTGCATCATAGTCAAACTCAGTAAAGATGGCCATTTGAGGGTCACCCAACATGCAAGCTTGATCTGAATGGTGAAAGAGTGCATTTTTAAAGGGACATTTTACCCAAAGGATGTAATTTGCTTTTTTGGTCTATGTAATTTTTTTTTTTAAATCATACTTTAAAATTGTGCTGTATACCTGTTATAGAAAAACAACAATAACAACTTGTAATAGATACCTTCTGATGCCTGTCAACGCTTTCCTGGACACCCTGTACCCCACCCCCCCAAAATCACCACAAGTTGTCTACAACAGCCTTTCCCAACCAGTGGCAGCCTTTGGTGCCTTCCGGCTTCCTCAGGGTTTCCCTCAATATTTCCGCACAGCATTATGCCTTTTATGCCTTAGGCAGGCTTCTCATATGAAGGGGACTCCTGATGTGAAAGGGAGGAATCTGATAAAAAAATGGGGGATTCTGAAATGAAAGGAGCAGCCTCTAATGTGAAGGGAGGATCCTAGAGTGGGAACTCTGATGTAAAAGGAGGGGGCTCTTACTGTGAATGGGGTTCCTAATGTAAAAATAGGGGGTTCCTGATTTGAAGAGTGACTCTAATATGAAAGGGGAACCCTATTTTTTTGTAGGGATCTCCCTTAAAACCCATGGCAGACTATCTGTCATAAGGGTCTGGTATGGGTTTTGAAGGGTCCTCACCTTGCGTTTTACATTTATGTTTTTCACATTTTAGACTGGGGTGCCTCAAGATTTTGCATACTTTCAAAGGGTGCCCTGTATGAAAAAAAGTTGAGAAGTAACTCTACAACACCTATTCCTGTGAACAGTTAAATACATGATCCCATGCCTGCTCTGAAACTTGGGTGCTGCTTATGCCTCACAAGCTGCATTATGGGTAGGCAATGATTATTATGTTAAAGGGGATGCGACAGTGTAATTCACTGAAGGATTTATATACACTTGTAAGCTTATAGAGAGGTCAGGAATCAGGGCCGGCCTTAGGGGTGTGCGAGCAGTGCGGCCGCACAGGGCGCCATGTACCAGTTATGAATGAGCAGGCTGCGATTTACATCGTAGCCTCTTCATTCAAGATTTCCTCAATGGGGAGAAGCACTCAGTACAGAGGCTCCTCCCCATTCAGAAACTATTGATAGTAAGTATGAATGGGAAGCCTCTGTACTGAGTGCTTCCCATTCATTGAGTGCTGAGGCTGCTAAAAAAGAAATTGAGGATTTGGTGTCCTCAATGCAGGTAGGAGATCGGAGCCTCTGTCATCCGGTCAGTTTCAGGATGACAGCGGCAGAGCGGGGGATCGGTAAATATCATTGATATTTACCGTTCCTCCGTGTGAGAAGGACAAACACTGGAGCGATCGTCTGATCACTCCAGTGTTTGTAAATAACTGGGGACACA